>NC_051184.2:96462289-96762289 GCF_013339695.2 Rhipicephalus sanguineus
GTGCTTGCACTCTGCAAAATTGAAGGAAAGAAGATGACTTTAAGGGCTCGTTTTTTTTGGTAGACACAATATCAATGAGAACTAACAGACAATAATGCCATAGTATAGGGGGTGTTATTTGTAGCAATTAGGATATAAATGTGAAGAAAGTAAAGTGGACGAAAAGATAACTTGCCGCCGGCAGGGACCGAACCTGCGACCTTCGAATAACGCGCCCGATGCTCTACCACTGAACTACGGCGGCGGTCATCCTCTCGTCCACTTTATAGGGTATACACATGTTCTGGCAGACTTGATGCCTTCAGGTAGTATGCGAGGGATTATTGGTCAGCTGCCGGCTCGTAAAAAGATCACGTGCTACGTGACGCCAATAGGCAGAAAAAGAGTGTTCCACACTCGCCGCCATGGCAGCGACCGGCGCTGACTAACACTCCTAGGTTTAAAAATGCACATGTTTATACCCTATAAAGTGGACGAGAGGATGACCGCAGCCATAGCTCAGCGGTAGAGCATCGGACGCGTTATTCGAAGGTCGCAGGTTCGGTTCCTGCCGGTGGCGAGCTTTTCGTCCACTTTATTTCTTCACATTTATATCCTAATTGCTACAAATAACGCCCCCTATACTTACTCTGGCAATATTGTCTGTTAGTTCTCATTAATATTCTGCAAGGTTGAGCGTTTTTGAGCACCGCAGAATTGGCACACTTCATAAACTGCGTTGCATAGATGGTTGGTATTTTCTCTTTCTCATTGTCGCGGATACAGAAATATCGAAGACCATATTCTGTATACCACCGAACGCTTAGCATTTATGGGAGGAAGCTTTATTATGTGAGCGATGAGAGCGCCTTTACGACGAATCTATTACAATACTGATGCGTCGACGGTTACAACGCGCCCTGGGTTATTCGGTTAGAAGCGGCTGGCCTTGTGGCACGTCACGCTTTCATGTCGATGATGGGTTAGCACAGTTCTGGCGCGCTGACGCTAGCGGCACAGCTTCTCGCCCTTTGCCATTCTTTGGTGGCCGTGCGCAAGCGATTTCGTTCGCGCACGTCAGCCGTTCCTTGCCGTTCGGAGAAGGGCCGAGACCCATTTCGCGCCGTTCTCCGGCTGCCGCAGAGCGACGTAGCCAATCAGCGACAAAGGACTACGAGGACGAGACGCGTCGTCTGCTTTCGGCTTTCCGCATCGTCGGCGTCTGCCGCGGAACGGTTCGAGGCTAGCTTTTCGCTCCCGTTTTTTCCACGCTACAAGTGCGGATGTCGTCCGTGTCGTGGCGAGGCATGGTTCCAGCAGTCAAGAGAACGTTTTAGGTGTGTTCAGTATTAAAAAAGCGGAGCGTAAAACCAATACCGTGTCCCCAAAGCTCGCGCCAGGGTCATGTGCCGCCAGCTATGCAGGATTAGAAACAACTAAATACGCGTAATTTATGTCCTCCGAGATTTCGGTAGCGCCCACATCTATCCATTAACCTACTCATCGATTATTTGAATGTGGCTGTCAAGAACGCTGCCGATTCGGGACAGATACATTGATGTTGTAGCTTAAGGACATTATACTAGAAGCAAATGGAAGCATCAGTTTTGAGCTTACACGGTGCAGAGCGCAGCGGCAGGCCACTCGGATAGGGAGAGGTGGAGGACAACTGCTTTTAGGCAGTGCGGCCATAAATTTTCGGAGGCGCGAATTCTTCGCCGGCCGATGCTTTCCGTGGCACGTTGGACAGGTGGTCGTTCGTGGGCGGCGACGGCCGACGTGCTTACGGTACCGCCACCGGTTACGACAGGCTTGCACGCTATCGGTGAGAGTGCCATTGTCGTGACTGCGCAAGAACAGCGCTCTTAAAGAGACAGAATTGGACTGTGTTTTTCTTGCTTGGAATACCGAACGCAAGACGCGCGCTCCCCGACGAGCCGGAGGCAATGTTGCTGCTGCCCGGCGTTGCCGACGCGTTGCATGCCAACATAACGTGCGTCTCGAGAAGGCTATTGCATCCACAAAAGTCGAGGTACGACAACACTGACCCTGTATGCAACGAAGTTCAGGAAACGCCTTGTTGCATTTACGTAGTATTTCCCCGTGCGAGATTTCTGTTTTGAGATCTTCTTTAGAGGCCGAACACGGAGTGATACTCCCCTGTCTCTTTTAAACACTTCTGGTCGCGACGTTATCTTACATTTTCCGATCCTGCACAAAAAGTACTCTAAAAATAAAAATAGGTGCTTCGAGATCAAGTTAAGGAAAAGAAGAATAACAGAAAAGCAGGGAGGTTAACCGGGACTGAAACTGAACCCGGTCGGCTACCCTGAGCTGCGGAAGGTGGAAAGGTAGGAAAAGTTGAGTGGTGAGTAAATTAACAGATAGAGCCGACTCAAACACTTTCGATTCGCTATCACACACGGTAATCAGTTCGGTATATCCGATATCGGAGCAGCGCTTTCGTTGCTTTCGGAAGTGTGATGAGCACTCCCATGGTTCCAATATCTTCTCGACAAGGAATAGTTTCCGTCCAGGTAGTGCAGAGCAGTGCGAAAGTGAAGTGAAGCCTCTCGTTTGCGTAAGACACCTCTCGTTTGCGTTAACATGAACTCGGACACAGTGTACGGTGAATCCTGCGCAAATATGTCATCAACAAGCACATAATCACTAGTACTCGATATGCGCTCATGAAAAGCGTCGTCATTTGAGGAGAGAATCGGCAAGGCGCGCGCTCTCCAGAGCTCGTAGCTTGAGCCGTGAGCGCGCCAAGGCGGCCCACTGCCCGCTGGCGTGTCTCACTGCAACAAAGCCCCCACGCAAACTGGGTTCGTCTCCAAATCCATCTGCCGGTTTGCAGACGAATTGGAACCGCACTCAGGTTATGGTTATATTTACAGATGAAGTATTGTGCTTTGCAGAAAAACTCAGCAAGAATTCCAAGTATTCTTGTTCGTGCAGGGCTGCTTCTATAACATATGATGACTTATGATGGCTTTTGATCACTGTCATACATAGGCCATTTTTCATAACACAATTTCACAAATTATATTATGATCCGAGTGTGTTCGTACGAAATATGCTTCTAAATGCGTTACCGTTACCAAATTCGAATTAATCCAGAAACGGAACACTTAGCGTAGTAACACATATGCAGAAGCTCTTTCTACGCTTCTTTGGCTGTCCTACGACAGATACCTGTCTACAGGTGTAGCCGATTTATTATAGCCGGCGCTGTAGCGTAATAGCTGAACGCCCGCTGCGCCAACCGCAAGAACATACACGTGGAAAGGCATCCATATAAAACCCCTTCATCGTGCCTGCAGCAAAAGCAATGTACCACGACGACCGTCCAATGGTACACAGGAAAGATGGATTTGGAACGCAAATAAGGAATTCCGCTTGTGCAAATAGAAGAGCTTGGATTTCGAATGGCCACTCTAGTACATTGTCTCAGCATAATGAAAGCTTTATCGTACAGGTAACTTGTACATATAGACAAAAACAGTACAACGAACACAATGCGGACGTTTCGCAATCACATTATGAAATACCAGTGCTAATCTACGAGCATCCACACTTTAAATGTAACTCAAGCCGTAGCAGGTGTGTTCAGAAGCGGTAAATATTCCCAAACTGTGCAGACGCAAAGTAACTTAGTACGGGAATGCTTGAAACATCAGCTGGTTGTAAGAACAACTTAGCAGGCTCGATGAGATCCCTGCCAACGGAGTCAAATTGTAAACAGATACCTGGGTGCTGGATATATCACAAGGCTACGTGGGTGCTATGCTTTCCATATGCAAATGTCTGAACGTGTGCAAAGGCCAGCATATGTTAAAACAGTTTCAAAAGTGCGATAACGGCTTATAATCTGTTAGATGCTTGATTTGCCCCGCTATTAGCAGCGCAGATGAGCAATCGCCGCATAGCCGATGCGCCTGGAAGCAGCATGGACCCCGGGTCCACCTGGAAACGTTTGCGGAAGCCATTGCGGCGCCTTGAGAAGCTGCTCTAAAATTCCCAGGTATTTGTAATGCAGCATCCCACAAGTCCATAAAAAAGAAGAGTAACGCGATGGCCAAGGATTTTTTTTCTATCTGCCGATAAATGTGTCGTCGCGGTAGAAAGACAGCAATGCATCGTTTCATGGCACAAGCAGACAACGCACAACGAAGTACCACGTGGATTAGAAGCCTGCGCATCCGGAAAACAGTGACTGACACAATTCTGGTTTCTTTTGAAGAGTTCCCTCAAAACGACTCCTTTTTTCCCGTGGAGCAGACCATTAATTTTATGCGCGTCATTCTTGCCACGCCGGATTATCGAAGAGAGGAGTGTACTTTGATTTAGGCAAGCGGTTAATCAACTCAAGACCACCACGAATTTTTTTTCTGTTCCCTAGTTCCTTAGAATTGTTGATGATCGATATAAGCGGCGTGAATATTCTCGCTTACGTAGATTTGCGCACCTGTAAATTAGTAGAGATGCCTGAAATAGACTCTTAATAAACACATCCACGCTATGTCTGCTTTTGTTCTTCGGTGTTTGCCGGAGTGTAGCTTGCCTATTCAACATGGCCCATTGTCAGATAATCTGCTCGCAAGGAATTCAGGAGCGACTGCAAATATCGATGGTTCCAGCTTTCGGAGTGTCCGACTCGTGCTCCGCAGCGTGAGTTTTTGCCGACATTGCGCATGTGAGGGAATTCTGTCGCGATAGCTTCGTTTTAGAGTTGAATTTATTCTCGTGCAAATTTATGTGCTCGACATAATTCTTCACTAAATTCGTGAAACTTGACGCCGTTACCTGGAAGAAAATCTGGCATGCCCCAATTATTTTTCATCCGGGAGATTGCCCCTACGCACACGAGATTTACATGATATCACTAGAGGCGCGTCACACCTAAACAAACAAGATGAAGTCGATAATGAAGTCTAATATGTATCGGTAAAATGATCCTTGTGTCCATCCATGTGACTTCGCTGGGTGTTCGGGATAGTCATTCATCTCTCGCGTTTTAATGATGCTTTAATGACTCATGAAACATTTCAAATTCGCATCTTATTCATATACAAGCGGCGCTTTTTTAATGATAATGTTTTGTGCGTAGAACGGAAATAGTGCAGACATAACAGCATGAATTCAGATTTCCAGTGTGTGCGAAAACGATCACAGAGGGCTGCTGTCCCACTTCAGAATCTCCCACCGTGCATAAGTACTGGCACCCTTTGGAGATCTACCACGCACAAAAACTGGCAGCTTACATCCGCCAGCTCGCTTGAAGGGCACTCGAAAAAAAAATTGAAAAACCATTATAGTCCGTGAGGTGAATTCACATCCACAGCAGTCACACGGAGGAGGCCAGTTGGACATGCAAGGCCAGGCTGTCAACGTGCCCATCCACGTTCAAACATTTGTGCAGCCTACAGCGACACATCGACGATGACTTTGTCACAGTTAAAGCTGAAATTTGGGCTAGTTGGTCTTGACTTAAAAACATAATATAGCGGAACAAAACAAGGACAGAGAAAGAAGCACACAGGACGACCGCTGTCATTGAGGTTATGATAAAGCTTCACGGCAACCAATAATGCGGTGAAGCCAGCTAAGAAAGACTACGCTTACACACACTACGACTGAGTTTACGCACACAGGTTGAAACCAATTTTGGAAGCTGACTTTACACTCCACCTACAAATATACTGTAAATAGAGACGACTCTCAGCATGTTTGAAGCGTAGGAAATGCTGGTGAGGTAGTTTACTTTGACATTATAATCATTCAATGGTGTTTGCTAGGTGAACCTGTAACATGGCAAGCTGTTCCTTGGTTTCTTGACAACCACAGCAGTACTGAATAATTATGCTAGTGACGTGTATGTTGTTTCAATGAAGCGATCCCCAATTCCACACGTCTGATGAGAGCCAATGAGCATCGACTGCACAAAATGGAACTCATTTGATAAATAGTTTGCAAAAGTGAAATGGCACCAACTGCGCCGCCCTTGCGGTCCGAGATTCTAATGCATTGTCCTATGCGGACATTTTTCATTAGCGTCTGTACTTACCCTTGCCTTCATTTACCCGATAGGGTAATTTATCCTGTATTTTTCCTTTATCTCACACCTTCTCTCTCGCCATCATTCTCGAAGAGCCCCACAATAAGGTCGTAATATTTGAGCTCTGGACTGTGGCATCAGGGCAGTTTGCAACTTGATGTTCTCAGAAACAACACAAGGCGAGCGGATCTGCAGCGCAACTTTTACTATTCTTCAGCTAAGTCGCGCATGCCGTTTCTGCAGCTCAAGTGCCCCGATTCAGTAACAGCCCCGTGTGCTAGCGGGCAGCGTTTGTAGTGGTAGCCCCAGCCTTGTCGCAGCACCGGCTCGTAGCAGTTGAGGGCTTTATATAAGGTTTTGTGTTTCTTAAGGAAAATAGCTTCGCTGTTTGTCACAGACGATTGGACTTTCAAATTAAGCGCATAATCTGGGCGAAAAGTTATTGAACAAACCAGCGCCACAATTACTGCTGAAATGGAAGACCAGCATAATGCCTTCGCCATTCATTCGGCTCCATTGAGAGGGCATGACTTTCCACTTCTGTAACTGCACCATTAAAGAGCCCCTCACCAGGTGACATTAGGAATTTTAGTTAGAAATTAGAAATTGTTGCGAGCCCCATAAAGAGGATAATGCCACAAGAATTGTTCCAACAGGCCCGTCAGAAGCTGAAAAAATGTCGCCCGCATCTTCCCACGGAGTGAACTTGAGTAAATGCGTCGCAGAGTGGTGGGGATATGGCGTGAATGTTGCGTAATTAAGTTTCGGAGAAGCGCCGCGCTGCCCGTGTGATGAATCCGCTGCTCGACGTTCGCGAACGGTTGCTGCTTCTCGAGCACGACGTTCAGGATCCACAGCCCGTCGTTGCCGTTTTGCAGCTGCTTCTCGTTCCCCGAGTGAAGGAACCGCAGCTCGTCGTTGCCGTCTCGCAGCTGCTTCTCGTGCACGAAGTTCCGGGCCCGCAGCTCGCTTCGAATGCTTGCCTTCAGCGTCGTATGCTCGTCTCTTCGCAGCCTTGTTTTCTGTGTTGCTGGCTGTCGTTGACGCCGACGATAGTGAGGGTGGGTAACGTTGCCTTCAACGAATGGTGGGATTCTGATTGAAGGTATTGTTGCTTCCATCGCATCTACTGGATTTAAGCGAAAGCCAAGTAAAGACGCCCTTGACTTAATTCTGAACGCGCGCTCCGCCGCGTATATACAAACCGCCCGCGTTCGATCGACTGGAGAGAGGGACGGAGAGGAGGGAGGGAGGGAGGGAGGGAGAGGAGAGGCCTGCTGCCGGCACGAGACGAGCCGAGCATGCAAGGGAGGAAGAAGAGAGGCTTGCTGCCGGCACGAGACGAGCGGAGCATGCGCAGTGGGGCTGTGGACGGCATCCGACGCCGCAGGTTCGACTAAGAAATGCTCCGCATTTAAAACAATAATCTGTAAAGGCGCGAAACCATGGTGCGAGGAGGCCAGCTGCAAACCCTTGCCGCTCGCCGCGTGTAGCCTTGGTAGCCTCCGCAAGCCAAGTCCATTCCATGCCCTCTTCGGCACGCGAACAGGAGGATCACGTAACGCATACGCATGACCACGTCATGCGCACACAGTGTCACGAGCGCATGACGTGCACGAACCAGCCCGAGCCCCCGAGACGCGAGCGGTGTTGCGGCGGCGTTCTTTGCGCTTCATCTCTGCATGTTATGCCGTATGCGCCCTCGCCGATCACTTGGCTTTCAACCTATTACTGAGCACGAAAGCAGCGACATTTGTACGGACGCGAGACTAGCGGTGTGCCGCATGACCATCTAGTTAGATGCGGGAGGATAAATGAGCGTAATGCGCACTGGAACGCGGTAGAAAATTAGTTTCGATGTAAAATGTGGCGTCTGCACGATCCGCAAAACGCGATGACACGAACGCTTGCGAAAAGGAGGTAGATTAGTCTCGAATCTCGCTGCGATTTGTAGTAAAAAGAAAAAAAGAAAACGCACGCATTCCGTTTGTGTGTTTTTTATTGCTCTCGAGTTTTATTCATTCATTCAATCAACAAATTACACAAACTACACGTCGTGTCAAATAATTATCGCAGTGTCACGTGCTACTGTTGGCGACGTCAGAGCACAGTCTACGTAGAGGAGCGACGTCACAGCACTACCATCTACGTAGGGCCAATGCACCATGTACGTCATCCCCTCATTCTCTGGCCGCGCGGCCGCGAGAAGAAGGGCAAGCAGCGTTCAGCTTGAAATTTGACCCATTTACGCGGCGCGTAGCGTTGCAAATTTTGAAAGACGTAATCGCGAACGCCCAGTGCATGCATTGCGCTCGTCAGCTCAAAATTGTCAGACATGGTGAGGGGCCCTTTAACTGGGACAGCCTACTGCTCTCCCAATGTTGAGCACGTAATTCCATAAACCGGCAACAATTCTCTTAAAGGAAAGGAACACGTTAAATGGCGAAAGTTAATATTCCAGCGTAGCAAGACGGCTTATCTCACGCCCGTAACAGAGTGAAAACCGACAAAGACAGCCCCTGCTTTCATTGCTTGTCACTCGTTCCTTCGATTCTCTTGGGCGTAAAATGCAGAAAACGCACTAAATTTTCTAATTGACCTCTACTCAACGATGTCTTTCTGTGCAGCACAGCCAACTTTGCGGTGCATAAGCACATACTATACATAGTATGTATACTATACATACAGCAGCGTAGCGAAATAGTCGCCCGCATGCGTGCTTCTTTCTTCCATTTTTATGAAGGTAGTCCGTTGCACGCGTACCCGCTGCCTTGCGCAACCCGCGCCCTTATGTGTGGGAACCTTCTAGATAATCTTAGAATCTTCTTACAGCTTGAGCACGTAAGCGCGAACAGTTGAGATTATTCTCCAACTAACGCGGCCACCAGCCATAAGGCTCGAATGTTCGATGCTGCATGTATAAGTGCCAACGCGCCTTACCGCACGGCAGTTCATCGACGGCCGACGCTCTGTTCTTCACTATCAGTGTACAGTTTGTATTGCTGTAGATTTCCTTTCCGTTTCCCGGCCACAGGTTCGGCCAAATAAAAAGTTTCATCTTGGACACGCCGACTGCTGCCTTCGTCGACGTCACGACCACGTGACAACTGGTTGAGGTGCTGCTTCCTTGAAGTTCCGGACTCCTACAAAAAGCCGGGAATTAAACCCACAACGTGAAGAAGACATCGAAGACCTCGTGCAACAGCGAGCTAGCCGCAGGCTACAAGGCTTTCAACCCGAATACGGACTCCTACCCGAGAAGCGTGAAAGCACGGTGTCGAACACAGCCGCGACGATGATCGCCGCTGTGTCACCCGCGACACTAGTGATGCAGCAACCCAGGGAGCCGCCGACCTTACGTGGATCACCGATTGAAGACAGAGAAAGCTGGCTGGAGACGTGCCACCGAGTCGCGAGCTTCAACAACCGCGACTCCGAGGAAAAACTGAGGTCTACTTCTACCTAGAAGACGCCGCGAGGACTTGGCTCGAGAACCAGGAATCTGCGCAACAAACTTAGGATCTCTTTCGGACCACGTTCCTAAGCACATTCACGAGTGTGGTCCGCCAGGAACGGGCCGGAGCTATGCTGGAGAACCGTGTGCAGCTGCCCAATGAAAAGATTGCCATCCACGCGGAAGACATGAATCGCCTGTTTCGGCACGCGGACCCAAGTATACCCGAAGAGAAGAGAGTCAAGTTCCTCATGCGGGGTGCCAAACAAGAACTCTTCGCTCGATTGGTAAGGATCCCGCCGAAGACGGTCGCTGAATATGCTACGGAAGCGTAGACAATCGAGAAAACGCTTGAGATGCAAACTCGGCAATACAACCGCAGCTTCTTGGCGACAAGCTACGCCGACGTTCAAGCGCTAGGATTCGCCGACCTGCGTGAGACGATCTGATCAATCGCGCTAGAGGAGGTGCGAAAAGTTCTACCTTCATCGCAATCTCAAGCACATTCCATCGCCGATGTCATGCGCCAGGAGATTCAGCAGTCACTGGGCGCGCCTCAGCTATCAGAGCCGCAGCCGCAAGCTATGAGCTATGCTGCTGCAGCCCGCCGTCATGCTCCTCCACACGTCCACGCCAAGACGCCACACCGCCGCAGTACCGTCGCCAGACGCCGCCGCCGCCCATGACGCCTTACGTCCACCTATCGGCCAGTGCTACGCCCCTAGGAAGACCGACGTTTGGCACGCTCCCTAACAACGCCCGCTCTGCTATCACTGCGGGAAAGCCGGAAATACATACCGTCATTGCCAAAAGGAGCAGTCAATGGTTGTTGCAATGTGTCAAACAACCGCAGCGGTAGACTCATTCTCGGCAGGTGGTGCCATTGGCGGCGGGAGACGCTTGTGGAGCGCACGAGGAGGCAACTCTGCACAGAGGTCATAGAAAGAGGTACCTTCAGGCGCAGCAGGCCGGTGACCTCCAAATGTGAGCATAGATGCCTGCCCACGTAGGCAGCAAGGTGGCTGGCCGTAGGCCGTTTTACAGCGAAAGCTGTTATGAGATCATTTCACCGGCCGTTTTTGGCGCCCTAGTTGTCCGCCGCCGCCGGTGTCCGTAACCAGTATCGCTCGAAATAAGAAAAAAAACGAAATAAGAAAAAAATTCCAGGATGGCACGAGGTTCGAACCTGGGCCCTCTGCGTGGGAGCCCAGTAATCAACCTCTGAGCCATGCCGGTGCTTGAAACTGCTTTGCAAAAAGGTCCTATACAGGCTTCATGTCAGAAAGGAACCACATTAGCATATGCAATATAGCGTGGTAGAAGAGTAAAATAAGCACCAAGCGTCGCACAACGCGATTTCTGTAACCAGGCGTCACACAATGCGAATTGCGCAAAGAGTAGGTTGTTGAATGCTTCCAACTCATTTCAGAAGCAGCACTGTGTCGCTAGGGATTTGGGTTATATATGAAGTGCTGCTTCTGAAATAAAATTAGTTGCGAGTGTAGCGAGTGTCGTGTTTCTTCTTGTCCTCTTTGTTTCCTTCGAATTTGCGCTACTACACCACCTGTTAAAATGATATCCCACCAACTAGCCCAGCTCTCAACCATACTGAACTTCATTTCTATTACAACGGGCCCTTTTATATGTTCTAACAAATTCAACCAGTATGAACCCAGCTCCCTGGCCACAGTCTTAGCAGTATGTGTTTGCAAGGCAAGGGTGGCATCCTGCAATGCCAGATACAACGTATGCCCCAAGGAACTCGAAATAATGTGTGGTTTTCTTCAACCTTCCTCGACACACTCAAGACGAATATGCCGGATTGTAAAATCCGAATTGTGGAGACGGGCAAGACATTTCAAGGAAACTCTGAGGATAGCATGTGCCATACGTTACGACAGGGAGCCCAACAGACTCTTCAAGGAATGGTGCAGGACGTCCAACAATTTGGCGGATTGGTTATGGGACAACACGAGACCGCACATTCCAAAACCGAAGAAGACGCAACCTTCAGACGGAAAAGTGATCGTTCTGGGGGATGTTTCAGTTCCCGAAGACTACAGAAAAATTCTTGGACTGGATCCGAAGTTCTGTTTCGAACCGTCGTTCTCTCCACCGGAAAAAGTGACACTGGTCAAGTCCATGGCGCGTCGTGTGTCGGATGAGGAGCGTCCAAGATTCATCACCGAGTGCGTCGATGTGCTTTCCAGGACAATAACCACCGACAGAAAACAACATCACGTAAGAAATTCAGTGAACTTTGGTGTAAAAAACATCTTGCGTTTTCTTACGTCAGATAAGGAAGGTTGTTTGGTTGTCATACCGGAACGTCTCTTTCAAGAAAAGGCGTTGGCAGCCGTGGAAAACAATTTTGTCCGTGTAGACGTAAAATCAAATAAGGTTAAGCAAAAGGCTCTCACCTTACTGGAGAACATTAATTTTGAACGGCTTGCATCAGCAGTGAAACGCGCAGGTAGCTTGCATCTTGAGTTATTTTTTTGCGGCAAAGACTCATAAAATTGGTGTTCCATTCCGAGCCATAGTATTCGAAAGGGACTCGTGGCAGCTATGCTTGTCTTCGTATCCTCAGTGTCACCTTAAGACATTGAAGGTCTCGGATCCTTTCAGTCTGCCAAACTCTCAGGCGTTAGTTTCGTATTTAAGCACGCATAACCCAGAAAGATGCAGTTTCTTCAGTATAGATATACAAGATATGTATTACAACATTCCGCATGATCCGCTATTGTCAAGTGTAAAGCAATGTATAACAGAAGAAAACGATGAGTAAGCGTTTGTGAATAAGTGTGGTGTATCGGTGGATGCTTTTCTTGAATTGTTAACCTTTTACCTAAGGTCGACATTTGTTATGGGGAACAAGGCTATGTACCGACAAAAATCCGGTATCACATTAGGTTCGAAGGTAGCCCCGGTTTTAAGCACAATGGGCAAGGCAATAGATTTAAACCGTAATGGGCTTGCACTGAAACTGTTTCGGTTTGTGGATGACTTTTTGGTTTTTATGGAAGCGGATGGTCGAGATACAATAGTCGCAGAAATTTTGAAAGTCTTTAGAACAATAGTCAAGGGCTTGATTTTACTTTTCAATGACCAGACAACGACAAACTGCAGTTTTTGGATGTTGAGTTAGATGCCGCAGCGGAACATGTATGCTGGTGATACAATCCGCGAACGGAAAAACCCTTACTTAGCTACCGTTCGGCACATTATAAAGCCGTAAGGAGTGGCATAGCATTTTCATGTTTGAGAGCAGCCCTACCAAAGTCATGTCCAGAAAAAATTAGCGAAAGCTTCAACCAACAAATTATCAGGCTAAAAAATGCTGGGTACGAAAAACACTTGTTGTGTAGATCGGCCAAAAAGCTGATTAGTCACGTACGCGACAACTTTCAGAAAAAATGGCAAATACTGAAAACAGAAAGAATATAGTGTCAGTTCCATATGCGCACAAGATTGCCCATAATTAAAAAAAAAACGTAGGTAATCGATATGGCCTAGAATTAGTTTTTTCGGCACCCAACAAGCTTAATAAAATATGTTCCAAACTAGACCGTAAAGTTTCCATAGCAGCAAAAACTAATGGCGGTAGTTGTACAATAAATCACACAACAAAGTTTGTGAAGTGTAGCTTATCAGTCGTGTATTGCTTACCGCTATCGTGTAGAAAGGTATACATCGGCCAGACGGGTCGTTGTTTGAACACCCGTCTTTTAGAACATAAACGATCATTACGAACTAACATTCATTACGAACTAACAGGGACACTGTTCTCAGTGTGGCTGCTCGCCACTGTTCAGTGACACAACCGTAGTCTTTCGTCATGGGAACCATCTAACCAGAGAAATTGTCGAAGCCTTTCACATTAACAAACGAAAAGATGGCTTTATTAGTCAGTCATCAGTTTCGTTAAGTAACCGAGCAGCCAGCTTCCTCGAAGAACTTTAATTGAAGTTAGTGTTTGCATCTGTCATACTTTCCTTCATGTTGTTTCAATTCTGTTTCAAGCACGTGTGAATTCCCGCCAATGTATTTTGTATTGATGTTACCCAGCGCTGTTATTTGTTATGTCATCTTAAAGTGTCTAAGCATAACTGCCGTGTACTATCGCTTGAGTGTGCGGAAAAGGTTCTTTTGGCAATGATTCAGTGTTCGTAGTTCATTTCGGTGTCGCTAGGAATTTGGGTTATATATGAAGTGCTGCTTCTGAAATAAAATTAGTTGGAAGTGTAGCGAGTGTCGTGTTTCTTCTTGTCCTCTTTGTCCCCGTCGAATTTGCGCTACTACACCTTATGCTAAAATGAACAAATTGTAGGGTTATACGAAGTGAGGCTGGCAGCAAACTGTTTTCTACGCGAACTCGCGTAACTACAAAACGCTTGTGGAAGAGAGTACGGTCGCTCCAGGAAGAGATGCTCTGTCCGCATAGTCACTTCGAGTTGAGAGCGCAGCACGTAGAAGGGTATACGAGCGGCACGCTGTGATGGCTGTCGAGATAGCACGCGCGCGCTTAGATTCAAAGCTCAATCGCCCCCCCCCTTCCCTCGCGTCTTTTCATGCTCGTTAAAGACGAGCGGGGTGTTTGCTGTCTGCTTCGACGGCAGGTCTCCCGAGCGGGGTGATGTTATGGCATACACCCTCCGAGCGACAGAAATGGGCCGGCTCATTTGATCTCTGCTTCGGCCGTGTTCGTCACCCCCGCTCGCGCGCTTTTACCCGCGGTAGAACACACGAACACAGGTGACCTTATCAATTTGGATTGCATACGGGACATGACGGCGACGGCAAAACCCCGTCGAGACTGTCCATAAAATTGTTATCGCAATAAAAGAAAACAAGAAGGAAGGGAGCATGGCGCCTCGAATGAGGCCCTCGAATGCCCGTCGGTCACGTGCGTATTTTTATGCGCCATTTTCAATAACTCCTGGTCCCGCGATCGAGGGAGTTTGATCTGTTATAGAGGTCCCTAGCCATTCTACATTGCCACATTTCATTCCTGCCTGGATTTGAATGCATGACTACGTTGTTGCATGTCGCAACTGAAAAGTTGCGCCGCTAAATACCAGGATGGTGGTCCCATTCCCGGCATGGAGGAGGAAACAGAAGATTGCGTTGGGGAATTCGATAGAAAGAAAGAAAGAAATTAAAAGAAGTACGTCTGGTGCGCACATACCAAGCTTACCTTGCCCCCATTTTGCCGATAGGGCAAGGGCTTCGGATATTTTTTTTTTTCTTTTTCGTGCCGAAAGGCGTGTCATCAGTGCGGGAAGGTAGCTAATCATTATTTTCTCGTTTCATGTAAGATGCAGACTACGCAGAACTGAAAACGGCGTGCATTACAAAGTTGCGCATCCAAAAAAATGTGACTGACAATATGCTGGCGTGTTTGAAACAATTCACTCGTGATGGCTTCTTTCGGCTCCGAGAGCCGACTACTTATTCGTGTGAGTGGTATTTTTAACATGATGCAGGCTTCTCGGAGAGTGGTGTTTACATTAGCTAAGGCAAGCGCTTCAAATAATTAAGGACGTCCATGAGATCTGTTTGATTGTTTTGCTTAGTGGTGCTGATGATCAAGTTTAGCGGCAGTAATATTCGCGCTGGCGTAGTTATCTCTGGCCAAACGCGCAGATACAGTCGAAGAGGCCGCTATAGCATTCGCCACCCAAACGAGCGAGGATCCCATACTGGTCTTTGCCGACTCTCAAACAGCGACACGCAACTACCTGAAAGGAAGGATCTCCACAAGGAAGGATCTTCACAAGGAAGGATCTCCACAAGGAAGGATCTCCACAATGGAAGGATCTCCATGTCCACTCAAGCCCCCTTATGATGGTTCCTTCCTTCGATGTGGTGAAACGAGGAGAAAAGCACATCACGATCGACAGAGGTGGCCGTCATGACGTGGTCAAGCTTGAACGCGTGAAATCAGCGCACGTGGACAACAACAGTGAAGTGCGTGCGCCACCTCGAGTTCCACAGCCAGAAAGGCTATCAGCAGACCAGACTGCACCAGCCCAACCATTCGTCGAAAGGTTCACGCGCAGTGGACGACACAAAAGACCCCCGATGCAAATGAACTTATGAACGACTTAGAAGGATTGATTGTTGGGCGAGTTGTTAATTCATGATGAATGCAAATTCGTCTAGTCTTACGTTTTTTCGCGCTATTTGTATTCATTATGAATGACAACGTAGTGTTGACCCAATTACTAGGGGGGAGTATTGTAGCGCCGTGAAACGGCGCTTCTGAGTTTGCGCGAATGTGGGCGCGAATGTGTGCCTCGGTGTGTGCGCGAAAGCCAACAGCGCAAGCGCGAGGAACCACGTGCCTTTTCTTCGTGTACTTCAAAGGAAATAAAAGTTCAGTTGTTGTTTGGGGACGGGAGTGGCTTACTTCGCTTGCGCGATCTGCTCGCCCAGCTCGGCCTAGCGGCGCGTTCCAACACTTGCAACTGCTTCGAAAAAAACACCACATAAATACCATGTAATGGAAGAAGTCTCCTTAACGCATTTTCTTCGGCAGGTGTCACGACAAAAATGAGCCCATTCTGCGATTTGTAGGCGCATTGGTGAGGCCATCAAACTACGTTTTTTGCGACAAGCCATGCTTCGAAAAGAGCCGGCATAGTGCAGCCATCACCGCTAAAAACACATAGGAACGTTTAAACAGCTCCAAAAATGGACAACTATGTCACTCTAGCGGAAAACATATCAAGCCAACGCCTGGTTTCTAGGGGAGGCGTTGATCAAGGAAACAGCAGACGTTAGATAATGTGCTTTCATCTGTGAGGCATTCTGAGAAATATGTCTCGAATCTTGCACAGGGAAGTCCTTTAGATTGAAAACCTGTACAATTACTATAGACACATCGCCGCGCGCGAGTGTGTGTCTGTGTGCGTGTGTGTGTAACAATACACAATAATAAGTATGCACTTAGTGGTTGAAGTGCGCACTAGGGGCCGGATTTCGCTATCGCGTTCAACTCCTAAAGGCGAAGTTAAGGGTCCCCCGATTTTTTCTCCGGCATTTGAAGTCGCCCTCCTCATCACTATGACGCACTTCGGCGACCTGCGCTTCGCGACGAGCCTCAGCCTCTAGCTCTTTGCAACATTTCTCGACCTCTTGCGCTTTTCGACGCGCTTCATCCTCACGCGCCATGCGGAGCGCCTCAGCCTCTAGGGCCACGCGAAGCACCCCCTGTTCTCGCGCCTCCTTCGCTTTTCGAAGCGCCTCGTCCGCTTTTGCCCTTCGAAGTGCCTCAGCCTCTCGCTCTTAGAGACGCTTCTCGACCTTTTGCTCTCTGCGGTGCGCCTCGTCCTGTTGCGCTTTTCGACGCCTCACGCGCCTCAGCCTCTCGTGCTATGCGAAGTGCCTCATGTTCTCGCGCTCTCTGACGCGCTTCCTCCTCTAGCGCCTTGCGACACGCCTCAGCGTCCTCAAGTGCCTTACTACGGGCCTCAGCCTCTAGCGCTGCGCGACGGGTCTCAGCTTCTGGCGCTTTGGTACGCGTGTCATCCTCAAGCGCCTCAAGACGCGCTTCAGCTCTGTCTTTATTGCCTCGACTTTCACAGTCAGCGAGACCTGAAGCAGTTAAGTGGCGTAACAAGGCATCTTTCACCTTATCAATGTCTTGCGCCTCCTCAACGAATAACCGCTCCAAAACGCATGAAATTGGTCGCGCCAACAACGCGACAAGCCTCTCCAACCAAAGGTCTCGGTTAACGCCTACATCCTCGCAGACAGCCCCAAGGCCAACGAGCAACGTCTCGATGTTCTCGCCTGTCCTGAAGATGTGGAGACGGTTTCGTGCTTCCTGCCTTGTAAGCGCTTGAAGCATACTCTCGCATGTTCAGAGCATGTTCTCGCTCTTCGCTACGCTCCCGAGCCTCCCTCTCTTCGCTCCTTTCGCGTTTCTCTAACTCCCTCTTTTGGCGACGCCTAACTGCCTCCTGCTCTTCGTGCTTTTGACGCTCCTCAAACGTCCGCTCCTCGCAACGCGCCTCGTCCTGCAGCGCCTTGGCACTGTACCTATCCTCTTGACTTTTGCAGTCGGCCTGCCTCACAGCAGCAATATGGCCTAACAAGGCTTTCTTAGCTTCATCGAAGTCTCTATTATCCAAGTCAAACATACGTTCCAAAACGCATCCTAGATTCTGCGGAAGCAACTGGATCAAACATTGTAGCCTGTAGTCTCAGCCGACCTCATGTTTTCCACAAGCTTCTTCATAATCACCGAGGAACTTGTCTCGTGCTTTTCACCGTTTACGCGAATCCTCTTTACGGTCGACCTCCCTCTAATTTAGTTCACGCTCTGAACATTCCAATAGCTCCGTGCGCTCACGCAGCTTTGCCTCCAGCTTAGGCTGCTCAATTTCTCGGTTGAACGTTTCGTGCTCCTTTGCCTCCAGCCTTATGTCATTAATAAACTCCCAAAGCTTCTCAGCTTCTTCGATCGTCGTCTCTTCTTCCTCCATCATCTTGAGAATCGCTTCCCTTGTTTTTGCGGAACCGGCGTAAATGCCCAACTCCTCACAAATTTCAAGATGGTACTACTCCATCGCCATCTCGCTCCTCGTGATGCTTGCCTACTGCTATTCACCCGTACTTTAAAACTAATATCATAGCTTAAACGAGGGGAGTATTAATTATGGCCAACCAAAAACAAAACTCCCTCCTGGGATCTGCTTGTGCTAGAGAGGTCTGGCGAAATGAGCAGTAAATATCGAGCAGTCACCCAACCAAACTAAGCTGACTGCAGTCGAACTCGTGGCTGCCGTCGAGCAGTGGCGTGAGCGTCCTCGCTCCTCGGGCCTGCAGGGATGTGATCCAACTTGCCAACCGTTGAGATCAGGATAGCGTATCCCAGCTTCTCCAACGATGAGATGAGAATAGCGTATTTTAGCAAAGCCACTCACTGAGACCTGGGTATCGTATCCCAGCGATGCCAAAAACTTTTTGGAACGGGCTAGGTCCCTCTGGTGCACAGCGTAAAATACGGGGTCGCGGTATGCCACCGCTGCCACCGCTGTTACGAATGGGGGTTGCGTGTTGTTGAATGCCGGGAGGCTGGCGAGCCGATGTAGCCGAAGATCCAACTTTTGCTTAGCATCAGAGCAAGGAGGCAAACGTTTACGAAGCAGGAACAACAGGTAGTAGCAGTAACAGCAGGTAATAGCTGGTATAGCAGGTTAAAACAGTACAGAGCCTGCCCGCACGACCCAGTCGGCTGGGGCGACTCTAACAACGGACCGCCACGGCCTTAAATCAGGTAACAGTTCATTGTGGCCTGTCCTCTCTAGGCAGGCGCGGACCGAAGTGCCGGTGTTACCCATTTCTTTATTGTGGATGTCCTGGCACAAGAGCACGCAGGTGTTGACCTTTTCCTTGATCGTAGATGCCCTGGCAACAGCATGCAGGTGTTGGCCCTTTCCTTGATCGTGGATGCCCTGGTACAACATCACGCAAGTGTTGACCCTCTCCTTGATCGTGGATTCCCTGACACAAGAGCACGCACGTGTTGATCCTTTCCTTTATCGTTAATGCCCTACACAACAGTAGATTGCTTTCAAGAAGGTTGGCATTTCGGGAGCAGTTCCTGAAGTAATCGAAGCCGTCTCAGCGCACCGGCTCAAGTGATGAACAGCGGTGACGATGCATCTCTTGCCGTCTGTGGTAGTTTGGAGGGGCCCGAAGAGTTCAGCTGAAACGCTAGAGAACGGCTCTGCTGGGCAAGGATATGGTTGTAGAGTGCCGACTGGGGCAGTAGTACGTCGCTTCTGGTGTTGACAAAATGTGCACGAGGCAATACATTCAGCTACGCTCCTGGAAATACCTGACCTGGAGAATCGACTGCGGATGCACTTCTTCAAAGGTATACTGCGCTAAAAGGAACAAGGACACAGAAAAGGGGGGGACAACACATGTGCAGACTCACAACTGAAAGTTGTTAGTCTGCGCCGTTTTCTGTGTCCTTGTTCCTTTTAGCGCAGTATACCTTTTATAAATAGGTTTATTAGCGGCGACGATACTCAACAGCGACAGTCAAGGCGGGGCCGACTCTCAGCGCGAGTTACGTTCTCTTCGAAAAGAGCCGAAGAGGGCGACCCACTAGGAGGTGTTCGAGAGGACGACCCATTACTAAGTTCGATCGCTTCGCTACAATTACCCCGGGTACGAAAAGGGAGCCGCCTGGCGACCTAGCAACTTGTCACTATGAGGGGGTCGTGGTAGGGCTTCAGGCGCTCCACGTTGACAATGTCGCGCCCTCGACGGCGCATGTCCGAAGATGGTTCTATGGGTTCGATCAGGTAGTTGACCAGGGATGTGCGTTCGACGATACGGTAGGGGCCTTCGTATTTCGGCAGTAGTTTTGAAGAGAGGCCGGTTGCAGTGGTAGGGACCGAGAGCCATACGAGCGCTCCGGGGAGGAACGTGGACTCAGAAGTGGTGGTGCCACCGCGAAGGCTCTTCTGCCGCTCTTGTTCGTGCGTTGTAAAGTCCTTTGCAAGCTCGCGACACTCTTCAGCAAGCCTGGCTGTGTCAGAAATAGGCGCACAATCAGATGGATCCGGCTTGTAGGGAAGGATTGTGTCGATTGTGTGCGACGGGTGCCTGCCATACAATAAGAAAAAGGGTGAGAAACCAGTAGTGCTCTGAGGGGCGGTATTGTAGGCGTACGTAACGGAACGGAACTGTGATGTCGTCTTTGACGAATACCTTGGTCGCGGCCGATGAACTGTCTGCCAGCGTCAAATGTGAGAATGGTGAGAGCTCTAACTCGGCTGGTGCGCAATGAATGACGGCGTCGTGGCGGGCGAGAAAATCCCATCCCAGGATGACGTCGTGAGAGCATGAAGAAATTATGATGAATTCGACGGCGTACAGAGCGTCCTGAATGATGACACGGGCTGTGCATACCGCCGTCGGGTGAATACTTTGGGTGCTGGCTGTACGGAGGGAGAGCCCGGAATGCGGCGTCGTCACTTTTCGTAGCAGGCGGCTTAGTTTAGCATCCATAACAGATACGGCGGCTCCAGTATCGATAAGGGCAGATGCGCGAACACCGTCCACAAAAACGTCTATCACGTTCGATGGTCTTCGCTGAGGGCTTTCGCAGTTCGATAGCGTCGCAGCCCTTGCCTCGTGGACTGCGACAACTAGTTTTCCTGGTCGCGTGGGACCGAACGTGGCCGCATCGGTGACAGCGAGCGGCGTCGTGGTGACGGTGAACGGCGGGTAGATGCAGCTGGGCGAGAGGGCGGCGACGGAGGCGTAGGTGGGTCGTAATACGGCCGGTTCGACTGGCTGGTGGCAGGCGACGCGACTCTAGGCGGCTGCACGCGATTGCAATAGCGCGCCACGTGGCCGGCGTAACCGCATGCGAAGCATATGGGGCGGTTGTCAGGCGTGCGCCATCGGTTCGCTGGGGCAGGGCCCGCCCATGGTGCAGGACGGGATTGACGGGGCGGCAACTGATAGGACTGCATGGTGGGCTGCAGTCGTGGCCTGTGCGTGACGTCGGCGTAGGCTACCGGTACATCAGCTTCGAAAGAGTGAGGTCGAGTGGAGGCTTCGTCGTAAATGTGTGGGGCAGCCGTAGCGATTGATGGGGGCGATCTTGCGACAACTTGGGCGTAACTCAAAGGTGCAGGAGCCGGATGGTGCTGGTGGTACTCGGGCATGACCTCCGCGATTTCCTGCTCAATTGCTCGACGGAGGGGAGGCAGAAAGGTGGTCGACGGCTGTTGAGCGTACCGAGGGCGAGCAAAGTCCAGCAGAGAGAAGTGGCGCGCGATTTCCTCGCGCACGAAGGTCTTGATCTCTGCGAGCAACGCGGAGTGGTCGGGTATGGTCGACAAGCCAGCAAGCTTGGCGTCGCGTGATGGAGAGCGACGGGTCATCGATCGCTGCCGGCGCAGCTCCTCATAGCTTTGGCAGAGTGTTATGACCTCTGCCACTGTGCTGGGGTTCTTGGCGAGCAGCATGGTGAAGGCGTCGTCGTCGATGCCTTTCATGATGTGCCTGAACTTGTCAGAATCTGACATGGTGGCGTCGGCTTTCTTACAGAAGTCGAGGACGTCTTCAATGTAACTGGTGAATGATTCACCGGTCTGCTGAGCGCGTTCACGTAAGCGCTGTTCGGCCTGGAGCTTACGAACGGCAGGTCGGCCGAACACGTTGATAATGGCGGTCTTGAAGTCGGACCACGTCGTAAAATCGGATGCGTGGTTGTTGTACCACAGGCCCGCCACACCCGCGACGTAGAAAACCAGGTTAGTCAATTTTCCGGCCTCGTCCCATTTATTGGGGACACTCACGCGCTCGTAAATGGCGAGCCAGTCCTCCACGTCGGTACCGTCGGCGCCAGTGAAGACTGGAGGGTCGCGAATACGAGGGACACCGGTGCGGGCGGGGTCGGTGCGGGCGTGTCGGTGCGGGCGGGGTCGTTTGCTGGGAGGCGTCTTGAGACATGGTAGGCGGCAGGGTACGACGGGAACCCAGCGATGGCCTTCCGGATGAAAAATACACCGATAGAGTGCATCTTCTTCGAACTTCAAGCAACAAATTACACAAACTGCACATGTCGTGTCAAATAATTATCGCAGTGTCGCGTGCTACTCTTGGCGACGTCAGAGCAAAGTCGTCAACGTGGAGGATCGACATCACAGCACTACCGCCTACGTATGGACATTCCATCGTGTACGTCATCCCCTCATTCTCTGAGAGCACGCCCGCGAGAAGAAGGGCAAATAGCGTTCAGCTTGAAATCTGACTCACTTCCGCTGCGCGTCGCATTGCAAATTTTGCCAGACATGATCCTGAATTCCCAGGGTATGCATTGTGCTCGTCAGCTCAAAATTGTCAAACCTGGTGAGGGGCACTTTAATGGCGCTTTCATCAGTCATGTAAACCTTTGAAATGCGCATCTTATTCTTATGCAAGCGGCGCTTTTTTAATATTTATGTTTTGACGGTAAAACGGGCATTGTGCCCTGAAATGGTCATAAATTCAGATTTCCAGTGTTTGCGAAAACGACCTCAGAGGACTGCTGTCCCACATCACAATCTCCCACGGTGCACAAATACTGGTACCTTTCGGAGATTCGCAGCACGCACAAAAACTGGCAGTCTTCATACACCGGCTCGCATGAAGGGCACTCTGAAGATAAAATTGAAAAGCCACTACACTCTGTGAGGTGAATTACCAGCGAAGCTGCTTAGCGAATCCACAGAGGTCACACGGCGGAGGCCACTTTGATATGAAACGCGAGGTTTTGAACGTGCCCATACACGTTCAAACATTTGTGCAGAGTCTACAAGGACACATCGACAATGACTTTGTCATCCAGGTTATGATTAGGCTTCACCGCAATGGATAATACGGGGAAGCCAGCTTAGAAAGACGAGGCTTACGCGCAGTGGTAGACACCAATTTTCGAAGCTGACTTTATTCCGCCTACAAATCTCCTTTAAACAGAGACAACTCTCAGCAATTGTGAAGCTCAGAAAAAACTGGTGAGGTAATTTTTGACATTATAATCATTCTCCGCACGGCGCGCCTACTGACAACGAAACTAGTGCCACGTGAGGCTTCAGCATCAATAGTGGTGACTTCGCGCACCAAAATGGCTAACTTTGCTAGCGTCAGGTACCAAACATACGTAATGGTCGTTTCTGCGTCACAACAGCACCACGAAGAGCAGCGGCCGTTGAAACGTCACGATATCTTGCGCGAGCAAGAGACTAGAGGCTCATATTTTGTGCCATGACGTCATATTATTGTAGGCACCGAAACTACCCTTGAAGGATATATTTTGATTTATATTTACGGTGCACTCACGCTCACATGTACATTTTATAGTTTCTTGATGGCCTGCAGTGGTTGACTTGACGCAAATAAAAAACAGCTGAAAATCTTCACAATGCTACCCCTTTAAAGCCCGCTTCCATTTTGAGCACAAGTGATTTACTTGGTGGACAATTTTTAGAGAAATATCACTCGTTTTAAATCAAAATATCAAGGACCTCGTGGCATGTTAGCTCTGAGACCTCTTAGCCAATGCCCACGGTCATAGAAAATGGAAGGCATTCGTACGGTTTAGTCATTTATTGACATTTTAAAAGAGAACAGAAGTGGTAACATCGGGCAGCCTTGTTTCACTGAAGTGCAAATAGAAACGTGTAAATAGAAGTGCGTTTGGAGAGGTCACTCTTAAGAACTAGGTGAGTCGAACCATTAGAACAAACCGTGATACCCCTAAGCAAAACAGGAGCCGACATTTCGTTGTTCGATAAAGCGAAACACGAGTGAATAACTCTCACAATTAACTGCGTTTGCCAGGTCAACTGCAACATGGCAAGCTGTTACGTGACAACCAGAGCGGTACTGAAGGTTGCACCAGTAACTTGTATGTTGTTTTGAATGGAGCGGTCCCTCATTCCACAAGTCTCATGAGAACCAATGGAAATAGATATCACAAAAATGCAACTTATATGATGAATGCATTGCAAAGTTGATCTAATGAACGGCTGACGGCCATATTAGTTTGTTGCGCTCAAAAGAACGAAGTTTTTTTTCTTTTCAGAGGCGTTAGGCAACAAAACAATATGGCTTCTGCAAAAAGAACGGGGCGCATCTGCAAGTCTCACAACTCAGCTTTAAATATCCAGCAATATAGCTGCAAGAGCTTTAAGAGAAGCTGTTATATCTAACAAATATGAGTGACTGCGTCGTACGCGAAAACCACGGCGCCGGCAGTAGAAACGCGGCAGAAATGCAGCCTCCATAGATGAGGCGGTCGCAGTCGTATTTGCATGCACTGTTTTCATGTAGTTTGATGCTACATCGATCGTGGGCTCGCCGGCGATCAGCCATTTTAATATGGCAATCCCATGTTTTTTTACTTGACATTTTAGGTTCCCACATTTTATTATTAGCTGCACATGAAAGCATGACCATCGTTTTTTGTAGCAACTGAATTGTTGGGTGGCTAAGCACGTGGTAAGGTCGAATTTCTAGCATAGAAGAAGGGAACAGTTGGGAGGATGCAAAGCATAAAGAAAGAAAGAAAGAAAGAAAGAAAGAAGGAAAGTGAAAGAGAGAGAGAGAAAAGAAAGAAAGAAAGAAAGAAAGAAGGAAAGAAAGAAAGAAAGGAAGAAAGAAAGAAAGAAAGAAAAAGTAATACGTCAGGCGCCTACACGCTGAGTCATTGAGTTCGTACATACTTTAGAGGAAAAGCTGGCCGAAATAGCGCCGATGAAAAGAACACCGCCAATACCCTACCAGTGCCACTGTTGCGTTTTTCACTTACTTGCAGATCGGCTAAAACTAGCGCTATGCAGTGTTTCATGTAATTATTGAAACATGGACATGTTGACATTTTAAAAACACGCAGACAGCGTTTAACGTTCACTTAGAAGAATGCTGGAAATTATTCCAACAATTTAGGTAATTTACCGTGCGCCGAACTCGCGGCGCACTTCGAGTTTGATATCGTGGCCGATGGCGCGTCTTCTGACTGAGTTGGGAGACGAGTGCGCCCTCTGCGGTTTCTGAGGACGCGTGTTTATTACTCTACTACACTTGAGCTCACCTTCATTAGTTCGAATACCACTGTCAACTCTAGCACGAGTCTCAAATGCTCGCACGGTAGTGAAATGGCGCCAATTGCGCCGCCCTTGTAGCCCGATATTGTAATGCATGGGCCCTATGGGGAGCTTTGTCATTAGCGTCTATACAAACTGTTGCCTCAATTTACCTGATCGGTTAAATATACTGTATTTTTTTCTTTATCTCACGCCTTCCCTCTCGCCTTCATTGTCGAACAGCCCCACATTAGGTCGTATTATTTGAGCCCTGGACCGTGGCATCGGGGCTGTTGACAACTTTTGGCTCTCAGAAGCACCACAAGGCGAGCATATCTGCAGCACAAGTTTTGTTATTTTTCAGCTAAGCCGCACATGCATTTTCTCTAGCCCAAGTGCACTGATTGATTAACAAAACCGCAATGGCGTGCACAGGGCTTCCCTTAAGGGTGGGGGGGGCGAAGGTGGGCGAATGTTCATCTTTGCGCCTCCTTCCTTATTAAAGGGCCCCTCACCAGGCCACATAGCAAATTTTAGTTAGACGCTGGAAGTTGTTGTGTGCCGAATGAAGAGTAGTATGCCGCAAGAATTTTTCAAATCGGTTCATTACGAGCTGAGAAAAACAATAATTTGTAGCGGCGCGAAACCATGATGCGAGGAGGCGAGTTTCAAACACTTGCCACTCGCCCCGTGTAGCCTTAGCAAGCCAAGTCCCTTCCCTGCCCTCTTCACTTGACACATACGCATGAACACGTCGTGCGCATGCATGGTCACGTGCGCATGACGTGTCTCAGCCAGCCCGAGCACGCGAGCGGCGTTTCACGGCCGCTACCTTTTTTTCAGGTAGCGGCCGTGGGCGTTTTGTCGGCGTTCTCTGTGGTGTACTGCCTGTTTCTGCGGGACGGGCATGAAAGTTGAGACATCATGAGCCAGTGCCGCATTAACGTTTACTTGCACGCGGTAGAATAAATGAGCATCGTGAGTGCTCGAACGCGCGAGAACATTACTTTCGTTTCCATGGCTGGCGTCTGCTCCATGCGCTAACAGCGGTGACGCGAACGCATGGGAAAGGGAGTCCCATTACCCCGCATCTCGCTGCAATTCACTGAAAAAAAAATGAAAAAGACACACACATTCCCTTTGTGTGTCTCATTATTTCTTTTAAGTTTTAATCTACTCAAGCAACAAATTACACAATCTACACATGTCGTGTCAAATAATTATCGCAGTGTCACGTGCTACTGTTGGTGACGTCAGAGCACAGTCGTCTACGTAGAGGAGCGAGGTCACAGCACTACCATCTACGTAGGGCCATTTTCTCATGTACGTCATCCCCTCATTCTCTAAAGCGCGCGCCCGCGAGAGGAAGGGCAAGCAGCGTTCCGTTTGAAATTTGACCCATTTCCGCGGCGCGTAGCGTTGCAAATTTTGGCAGACGTGATCGTGAACGCCCAGTGCATGCATTGCGCTCGTTAGCTCAAAATTGTCAAACCTGGTGAGGGGCCCTTTAAGTAAATGTTGTGGCAGAGAAATGCGCGTCCCCCTTCTCAGGTGACTGGGGGGGGGGGGCGGCCGCCCCCTAAGCCTACCCCCCCGCGCACGTCTATGTGGAGCCATGTGCAAGCGAGCAGCTTTTCTGGTGGCAGTCCCAGCCTTTTCGCAGCGCCTGCTCGTAACAGTTGAGGCTTTTAAATATGTTTCGCGTTTCCTAAGGAAGATAGCTTCGTTGTTTGTCATAGACGAGAATACTTTCAAATTAAACGCATAATGTGAGCAAAAAGTTATCCTACAAACCTGCGCCACAAATACTGCTGAAATGGAAGACCAGCCTTCTACCACTTCTAATGAATCCGCTCCATGGACAGTTCAGATTTTGTTTGTCGTCGGCTTACAGAAATAAATAGGACAGCTTACTGCTCTCCCCAGGTTGAACACCCTGATCTCTAAAGCGGCAACCCTTTTAATAAAAAAGAAAATGTTTAATGGCAAAAGCTAATAATCCAGCATGGGAAGACGGAGACCCGTAATGGAGCACATAGTTTTTAGATGCGAAGTATCTTAAGGTCCAGCTCAATCCGGCGGCGGTGGTGGTGGTGGTGTGCGGCGTGACCACGGTGTAAGATACATACACTTTAGGTGAGGACACTCGCTAGACGCCATCGACCAGATAAAGTAACAACGCTGAGCACCCGTCGGTCCGCTGACGGCAGCGGATACCTATCGGCGGGATGACGCAACTTTAACACAAAAACGCGTTCCCGTAGCAACTGGCGCTTCGCGGGAAATCTAAATTTCCTAGTCAACGAACGCGGCCATGGCACGCCAGCAAGTAAAGTTAGAAACGCATACCGCGTTTTTCGCAAGCGAAAAACGAGACGTGCGGCGGACGCCGGCGTTGCTGCCGACCACGTTGGTTGCTATAGCAACGGTGATGAAAGCATTTTTTCTCTTTAAGTTGCGCCTTCCCGCCGATAGATACCCGCTGCGGTCACCGGACCGACAGACGCGCGCCGTTGTTACTTTATCTGGTCGAACGCGCTCTGCATGCAAGACGAGGAGTGTCCCCACCTAAAAGAGTATATATCTTACACCATGGGCGTGACCACCCTTACTACGCATGCGCATACCCTCTCCACACGCCTCCTCTCCACTCACCCTCTCCCCTCCCCTCTCCACTTTCCCTCCCACTTTCCCTCTCTACATACCCTCTCCACTTTCCCTCTCCCATACCCCTCTCCCCTCCGCCTTTCCACTCTTCCTCTGAAACGCGGGCTAGACATGCTGAAATTCTCTCCTGCGCAACGCCGCGATGAGCTCGAGCGCATGCGCGTCCCCTCCCCTTCTCTCTCCTCTCCTACGCTGCCCCCTTCTCGCCCGCCTGTCGACCGCGTTCCCCGCTCGCCCTGTGAGAATTAACGGCCAGGCTAGATGGAAGATACGACGTGCGTAGCGTCCCTCTTCGCGTTCCACGACGCGAGGTCGGTAGCATGCCCAACGAACGCCAACGGAACGCGATCGTGCAAGTGCTCCGGCTTCGCATCGCCTCATGGTCCCCTTTAGCGGGAGATGGTGTAATTTTTTTAAATGAGACAACATAAGCTTGGTAAATGATAATGTTAGTACATTCCATTTTAGCATCAAGCGCGCAACACAAGATAAGGACACACTAAGAACGGCGGTGACAGCCCCTGTCGTCACTCGGCCCTTGCTTCTGTTGTGCATTTAATGCCGAAACCGCACTAAATTGTTTAGTATTTGTTCTCTACTTAACGACGGTTTTCTGTGGCAGCGCAGCCTACGCACATACTATTACACTACGCTGCTGCATGTACAGCTCGGAAGTTGACCTTTGTTTATTAGGAAGCAGAACATGGGAAGGAGTATGGGAGCGAGGCCATGAACCTTTACTAGCTCATTGTTGGTTTATTGGGAAGAAAAAGTAGCTGCATGCTCCTCCAAACAATCAATTAAATGCAGGAACGCATGCCCGTGCATCTTGTTGAAAGAACACGTCTCGTCTGGCCACGCCGTGTGCTCTTTTTGTTTGTTAAAGCATCAACGTTGTCATAGCCACCGGCGGCTAGCGTAGACGTGCCACTGAGGTTGCAAGACAGATGTGCCGGTCCACGAAACGCTGGTTTCTACGAGACCACCAAAATACGCGTAAAGTTGCGAGTGGTGTTTCTCCGTGTGTCTGCGTGAGGCGTGTGATGAATTTTGTATGTGTCGTACAGATGCTTTGTTATGGAGTGTGTACGTATTCATTTACCTATTCATGCTAGTTGGTTATATCATGGCCCGTAGCGGGGCCGTAAACTCTAGCGGTGTTTGACGTAACTTCCCTTCCACCGCCAAAGTCCGAGTGGGGCTCCGCCGAAGATGCCATTAGACAAAGCAAGAGTGGCTAAACCAGCTCCGCTGGTCTTTGCTGTTTGCAATAGCACACCCACGCTTCATTTTTTTTTTCCTTTTTTTCAGCTAGCTTGCCCGACCAAACGTGGAAGGAGGCCACCGGGCGCTAGTCGCGTCCCTCAGGATTAATAAAAAGTTTGATCAAACAACCAAACCCCACCTGCCATTTCTGTAGCTAAGCTGCCCGAGTCAGGAAAAGGCGCTTGACTCGGACGCAAGCGTACAGGATTTGTTGTGGTAGTCACGGCCTTGTAGCGGCCGTCACAGTAATAATCGAGTTTTTATAGGGCTTTCCTATTCTTATGCAAGATAGCCTGTTGAAGTCCACAGAACTTTCAGTTTAAGCGCATATTCTTAGAAAAAGAAACATGCGCAAGAGTCGGTGTTAAAACGGACCATTATTGTGTAGGTCCTACTTATTCGGCTCCATTGGCACGTGGTTGGCTGCCATTATGGCAAGAGATGACCGAGAAAGCTCACCAGTCCCCCATAGTAGAGTTCGCAGTACTGTAAGTCGTCACCTACGCAATAAAACAAAAACAAACAAGACAGCGGGTAATGACCAGGGCACTATCTAATTTCCTTCGTAAGCAAAACGGCTCACAGCTCTCACATAAAGCAGCAGAACGTGCTTGGCGCCCACAGAGGAAGCTAAGGTATCAGTCCGCACTTCGCCACCATGAAACGCAGCTTAGGGGGTCTATCTGCTTCCTCTGCAGTTTACATACTTCCAGCTAACGCTATCATTTCCTCCTCTCACTCCCCCTTCAGTCAAACTCTTTCTCCGCGGTCGATCACGTGTGCTCTTCCCAAGATGCTCCTCTCTTCCTCCTGGTAACGTGATCGTGGGTACAACGCATTCATGCGCTTCCATAAATTCATGTTGTGCAAGCGTGTGTGCGTAGCCCAGTGGTTATGACATTGTCTCCCTGGTCACGCGACCTGTTTTAGCGAACCAGGATGGCACAGAATTCGAAAAGACCGCTTCCTTATAAGAACAGAGTTCTTGTTCACTGCAGATGTGCAGCGTGCTTCCCTACCTTGGAAATCGGAACTTGAGTAGCGCCCTCCTGACCGCCTGCAGCCAAGTTTACTGCTGCCCGTTGACGCCATCGCGTTCCCTGCTAACCTACTGTGAGAGTTTCATGAAAGTTATTTGGTCTACGACAGACGAGGAAAGCCAGTCGCGACCATGAATGTAAGAAAATTTAGGAAATATCTTTTTGCGCTGACGTATGTTTTCCAGTTGAGCAATTACCGCTTGGCCATCATTTACTTTTAGAGATTAAACCGCTGGCTTGAATAAAACTACTTTCTGCGTACTATTGCAATACAGAATATTATGTCGCTCTCAAAAAAGTGAAAGCGTAACTTTAAAGTGCACGTTTGCACGCTGACTTGAACTGCTGGTAGGCTAGGCTTATATTATGAAATGAAGCAATTTGCTCTGCAGGAGAACTGAGCAATGATTCGAGGTATTTTTTCCGGCAGTACTTCCTCCATTAAATATGGAGACTTTTGTAAAAATAGATGGCAAATTTCTGATAACGCTATTTCACAAATATTGGTGTTAGGCGAGGGCGTTACCAGGGAAAGGTACATTGGAAAAACGCGTGTTGAATGCGCTTGCAAGACTAAACGCGAAGTAGCCTGCAAACTGACTACTTGTCGTAGAAACATATGTGCAGAAGCTCTGCCCCTGTAACTTTGGTGTTGCTGCCACAGAGACTTGTCGCAGGTGTAGGCACATTATTACAGCCAAATCTGCAGCGTACTAGTGGACGGCACGTTGCGCCAGTCGCTGTACCCACAAGAAGGGACGCGCGGAAAGCAAGCCATGGCAAGCGCTGTCACCATGCATGCAGTAAAGGCAATGCACTTGGAAGGCTATACAATGGCACAACGAAAAGATCAGTTTGCCTTCGATTTAGTTGCGATCGATTGACCTTACAAGGAAATTTAAGCTCGTACAAATGAATTTCCTAAAGATCGCTAATTTCTTGAAGGTTAACGCCGTTACCTGAACAAAATGTAACCTGCTCCAATTTTTTTTATCCGAGAGGCTGCCCTTAGGCATAACAGATATACATGATATAACAATAGACACCTCACACGTAAATAAAATCATGACTTCATGCATAACGCCTAAAAGGGTCGATCAAGTGGTCCTTCTATCCATCCACGTAAGCCCTGAGGGTGACCGGTAGGTATTCGCTTCTCACTTTAGTGATGCTTCAATGACTCATGTAAGCCTTCTAAATGCACACCTCACCAATATATCAGCCGCACGTTTTAATATTTGTCTTTTTTCCGTAGAATGGAAATTTGCCAGTACAAGTTCTCCAGCGGGTATGTGCGAAAACGACCTGAGAGGGATGCTGTTGCAAAGTCTAAATCTCCCACCGTGCACAAGTGCTAGCATCTTGCGGAGATACTTGTCACGCACTAAAAGACCGGTCTGTTACCGCAGTGTGACTTGAAGGGAACTTGGGAAAAAAATATAAGGAACCATTCTACGCCGTGAAGGTAAATTACTTGCGCAGCTGTTTCGCATACGGCACACAGGTCTAGCAGCGGCGGCGAGTTTGGTAGCAAAGGTTATTTTGTGAACGTGCACATCGACATTGAAATCCTTGTGCAGAGAGTAAAGCCACACATCGACGACGACACCGCCATAGAGGATATAATTAGACTTCACGGTAATAAAAAATGCAGGAAAGCCAGGTTTCAAGGACCAGGCTTACGGTAATTAAAACTGAGCTTACGCACAGGGATATCGACTCAAATATCTTGAAACCAGAGATGACTATCAGTAAGCTTGAATCTCAGAAAATGCCGATAAAATATTGTGTTTGGACATTAACAGCCCTCTTCGCATCGAGCACCTGCTGACATCGAAACTAGCGTGGCGTAGGCTACAGCTTCAGTTGTGATGACTTTGACCACCAGTAGGGCTACTTGTGATGGCGTCATGTACCAAAACACACAGAATGGCTGCTTCTGCTTTAACAACGCAGCAACGGTACAGAGCGGCCGTGGAAACACAACGACACCTTGCGCGAGCATGTGACCAGAAGCTCATACCGTGCCGTAACGTCAAGGTAGAGTTGGAACCGAAAGTATGTTTGAAAAAGATGTAGATTATTTTTTATGGCATACTCACGCTCACCTGTACATTGTATAGGCTCTTGACGCCAATCAGCCTTTCTTTTGACGCAGAAAAAAATGTCGCTAAGCCTATATTGTCGGCTTTGGCTCTTAACACAAATAGATGGCTGGGACTAATTTTTTCCACAAAGCAAGAAATAGTCTTAAATCAAAACAGGAAGACACTAGAACGTTGTTCGTTATTTTATTATTGTTAGCTATTGTGCCTCGGCGTCCTCTCGCGCTGTTGACATTCCCGTTGCGACTCACTTTGTCTTGTCTCGTAGGCACGTTGCTCTTCAAGAATCGTAACCACGGTGGTAGAAAATGCAAGGCGATCATATGGCTCAGATATATATTCACATTTTACAAGCGAACGAAAGTTTTTTCGTTGGGCAGCCATGTTGTGCGGAAGATCAAATAATCAGAGGTATTGATAGGTGTACATTAACAGTTAGATGAGTCGAACAATTGTTAGCTAGTGTGACACCCTTAAGTGAAACAGGGGGCAACATTCGCACATTCAAGACGATGAAAAATTAAAGGTTGACTCACGTGATCAACGGCATTTGCGAGGCGGACCTGTAACAGTGAAAACTGTTTATTACAACCGTAGCAGTAGTGGAGAACTGTAGGAGATTATACCGCCACGAGTGTAAGATTAGCTGGTGTCGTTGCTGGCAAGCTTATATGTGCCGCTGTGAGAAAGAAGATTACGACAAGCTGGCGACGATGATGAGGTCGTATTGCCAGTGATTGGACCAACCTGACGTTCTACTTTACCGCCAGTTGTAGGTTTCTGTTACGATATTGCGTGAAATTACTGGTGGAGCTGCCAGGTAGCATTCCATGCACTGCGGCCAACAGGAAGATCCCGACATCAACAGTGACGCCTTCGAAGAACAAGCTTACCTTCGCCGCCGTCGGCGGCAATTGTGCCTACCACCTCGATTCGGCTCTGCTCCTGAACGCTCCAGAAGCATGTACAGAGCGACATGGCAACACAGGCTCAACAGCCCACGACCCCGCCTGCTTGATGGCTTTTCAACGCCCTCAGAAACCCAAAGCTGTTCCATGTGGACGCTTTCGAGTACGTTGTAAGACTGGCTAGACTGTATAACCGAGTTCCCGTTGCCAACGAATGGGGCGATCATCAGAGGCTCCGGCACATCGACTTCTACTTCGAGGATTCGGCGCGCGTATGGTTTGAAAACCATGAAGCTGCCTTGAAAACCTGGCCGGAGATTTGTACGTAGCTGTGGTATACTTATCGAAGTCCCGACCGAAAGGAACAAGCAGAACGTCTCCTCGATTGCAAAAATCAAAGACAAAACGAATGCGTTCACATGTTCGTTGAGGCGTCTCGGCTATTCCGGTGAGCTTACCCCACAATGGTAAAAGACAAGAAGGTTCGCTTCCTCACGGGGGGCCTTAAAGAGCACCTGCTTCCAGGACTCGTTCGCAACCCACCAGGTACCGTAGCGGAATTCCCTTATGAAGCCACAGCGATGGAGCCCATGCAAAGGGAGCGATCTTCGCAGTATAAGCAGGTGAACAGCCTTGCATGTTTCTCGTGGCCCTGACAAAACCCGAAGCCACAACTTTCAGGAAGCTCGCGGAACTCATGCATAGCATTGAACGCGAGGAGCTCCAGTAATATCACGCAGTGTGTCCCCAGGCCCAAGTGGCTCTTCCAAAGCATGTCGTCCGGGAAAGAGGAAGAGCAGCTGGTGCAACCGCTGGTGGCGCCTCCAGCCGAACGCCCTGTTCTAACCTATGCGGAAGCTTTACGCACTTCTGCAGCGGCAGTTAGCTATTCCCCCCGACCGTCCACTCCGCAGGCGATGTACTACTTCTCGGGCCAGTCGCATTACTAGTACCCATGACTTAATGTGCAGGAATTTAGTGTGTAGCGCGTTCTCGACAACCAGCCAATTTGCTACCACTGTCGTGAGCCAGGTCACCTGTACCGCTAGTGTTCCTACGGACACAAGTGTATCTCTGGCTTTCGGCCAGATGCTCGTCGACGTACTGATGGGGAACGGCCCAGCACAATCAGAGTTCTTGGCGAGCCATCAGTCCTCGAACCTTGAGCGACGCCAATACTGCTCTTCACGCCCTTGACGTTCTACATGAACGGGTAAACACTGGACCTTCGCTGAAGACTTTGCGGCGCACTCGCCTACGTTCGCAAGCCCACGCCAGCGAATCTAAGAACAGCCACATCGGAGGTGGGGCCGCTGATGAGCGATGATTGAAACATTCTCCTGGAACAAACAAACAAACAAAAAAAAACACATTCTCTTGAAACAAACGCGTTTCTGCTGACATTTCTGTTCTTGTCGACAACCATCCGGTAATTGCTCTGGTTGACAATGACGGCGATTACACCGCTATAAGCGCTGAACGCGTCGCTGATCCGACGAAGGTTACAACTCCTTATGGGCATGAACGCAACCTCCGGACAGGAGAGGAAACCGCCTGACACCGGTCCGGAGATGCACTGCCAGGCTGCAAATGCGTGAGTCAACTTTCATCGTTTCTTTCATCATGTTGCGCGAATGTTCTCGGAAAGTTATCTTTGGCATGGATGAATTTCTTCCGCGAGCACGGAGCCGTTATTCATCCTCGAGTATTGCTCATAACGTTTGCTGACAACCATGCCACGAAACCAAGAGATACCAATATAGTGTACTAGAATATTCTCCTAGTGGCGCCTCCTCGAGGGAGGGACAATAGGCCGGTTGAAGCAAACGCCAGTAGACGCCACGGGTGGCGTTGCTGCGAAGTATCTGCGAAGTATCTGCGAAGATGCGACTATCTTAAGGTCGAGCTCAATCCGGCGGTGGTGGTGGTGGTGGTGTGCGGCGTGACCACCCTCACTGCGCATGCGCATACCCTCTCCACATACCTCCTCTCCACTTCCCCTCACTATTTCCCTTCCCCTCTACCCCTCTCCCACTTCCTCTCTCCACTCACCCTCTCCATTTCCCCTCTCCACTTTCCCTCTCCACTTTCCCTTTCCAATTTCTCTCTTCACTTTCCCTCTCCCATCCCCCTTTCCACTCTTCCACTGAGACGCGGGCTAGACATGCCGAAATTCTCTCCTGCACAACGCCGCGATGAGCTCGAGCGCATGCGCGTCCCCTCCCCTTCTCTCTCCTCTCCTACGCTGCCCGCCCCTCTCGCCCGCCTGTCGACCGCGTTCCCCGCTCGCCCTGTGAGAATTAACGGCCAGGCTAGATGGAAGACACGACGCGCGTAGCGTCCCTCTTCGCGTTCCACGACACGAGGTCGGTAGCATGCCCAACGAATGCCAACGGAACGCGATCGTGCAAGTGCTCCGGCTTCGCATCGCCTCATGGTCCCCTTTAGCGGGAGATGGCGTAATTTTTTCTAGTCGCCGAGCCGGTTCGTGCTGGTTTGGGCCGGTTCGGACGCGCTTTGCGACTGCTTACTTCATTCGTCTGTAGTGCGACGCTATATTTCCACGTGGTAGCACTTGTGAAAAAAACTGTGGAGGACTTGTTTTTGTTTTCTTTGTCTCTCAGACGCTTCTATGTACGATGCTAAAAAGAAAAAGAGAGTCTCGTTGTACGCCGTGAAATGGTGTAAGGAAATGCCGGAATAATTTTGTTTAGATGCGGTTCTGTAACCGATAACAAAGTACAAAAATTTTATCACAATCAATGTGTGTCTGTCGAGGTCTTTATTTATTTTTACGCCTTCTGGCATAGGAACGCAGCGCAGACGTTGCTGTGCACTTTTACGTAGCTTGTGACCAGCACGCGATTTAAATGTGATAGATATTGCGCCATAGAAGAAAAACAGGTCCGTACATGCTGGGTTTGTGCAATGTATGATAAAAGTTGCGAATACATACTGCTGAGGCGATGTCCCAAACTGCAATGAATCCGCCGGTCTGCAGCCTTTACGCAAGCAGACGACGTTGTCGATACTAGTCTGTTGACGTGGTTTTCAGACACTTTCTTTACACTATACTACAGTAAATACAGTCTTTTTGTGCTGTAATAAAAGAATCCGTTGCATAAGGAACGCCTACAAATTCGGACAACGTCAAACGCACCGGGAGACAGCGGCCGGTCTACTAGAAAAAGGCACAGCGGCGGCACCTGGTGGCGTCTACACAAACGGGCACGCGCGCTCCTTCCCGGACGCGTCACTAGGAAATTGTTCTAGTACACTATAGATACCAATACGCACTTCGTATCGTCGACGATGCCATCACACTTCCGGTGCGAATACGTATGATCGTTACTGCACGGAGCGACATAGATCGCAGCAGTAGCGGTATATCCGAAGCAAACCTGTCGGTGCTCCTGGCTCAGGAAATCTTCCTCGCAAGCGGCATATCGAAATGGAACATAGGATGACTGAGCTCTTGGTTACGAGTTTCAGCGGCGTGTACCAACATTTGTTAAAGCGAATGGTGATTTCTCATTACAAAGCCATTGGCGATGAAGCAAGATCAATGATTTTTCCAATTTTGGCAGCCGTAGAAGGTGACACCGCGACGGCCAGTACAGTCGATGCGAATCCGAAGCTCTGACGTGCGCAGAAGGGGCAAACACAATGAGCCTTCGCCCAGCTACTTGGAATTCACGCGCACCTTGGCCCGGATTCGCCAATACTACTACTGGCATCATTGCCACAGGATGTAAACCATTAGGGGGAAAACTTTAAGTCCAGCGTTGATTGTAGCGCTAATGCTGCTTTATGAAGCGCTAATGGAGTTCTTGTGAAGGTCCTGGTGTAGTTGTAAGTACCGTGATAAATCCAGTGGTATTTTCGATATTCTGTAGGCGCTGGTTTAGTTCTAAATCCCAGGATAAATCCTGCGCTAATGTTTGTTCTTGGGTAGGTCTTTTTGTGTAGTTCTCGACGGTGCGCTTAACACAGCTCCACTACCGTGATTCTCGAGGAAGTGCGTGGGACGGGAAACCCAGCGTTCCGGCTGGCAATCGCGCGCTTGCCGAGGCGTTGGCGCCATCTCTTGCGTGGCGCGAGTTTCAGCTGGATGTTTCAGAAAAGATTTCGTGACCGTAGGTGCATTATTGCAATTTATTCTGCTTTATTCTGTAGTTTATGGTATTGTAGCGGGGTTGCAGCTATGACTGTGGGGAGGTGTGCGAAGAAGAGGCAGACGACGTGTCGGTATTCTGAGAATACACAACCGCCATCTTGACTGCTGGACTATTCCATATTGTAAATAAGTTAAATATATTCGTAACATTTTGGTGGAGGTGCTGGGTACTACGCAAGACGGAACTCCGCAGCGGACGTGTCCTCGACAGCCTCAATATGTCAACAGAAAGCAACTCTGCTGCTGCCGCTTCGACCGCGACTCCGGTACAACCGGTACAGCCGGTACAGCCAGTCGTATTGACTCAACCGCGCGATCCCGGTAACTTCTGCGGCACCGACCACGTTGACGTCGATGACTGGATTGCGAAGTACGAGCGGTTTGCAGCGGTCTACAGGTGGGACCCTACAATGATGCTCGCCAATGTTGACTTCTATCTCTGCGGAACAGCAGGCGCGTGGTTTCAAGCTAATGAAGCTGACTTAACAAGTTGGGATGCCTGTAAACAGAAGCTTCGCGACCTATTTGGTAGAGCCGTCGGACGCCAGCGGGCCGCTTCTAAAGAACTCTCCTGTCGGGCACAAACTTCCACCGAATCATACGTCTCCTACATCCTTGACGTCCTGGCCCTTTGCCGTCGTGTGGACACCAACATGTCAGAGAGTGACAAAGTAAGCCATTTGCTCAAGGGAATTGCGGATGACGCTTTTAATTTACTTGTGTCTAAAGACTGCTCAACCGTGGACGACATCATCAAAGAGTGCCGCCGGTTCGAAGAGCTGAAGAGTCGCCGCATTGCCCAGCATTTCATGCGACTTCCGAACACGGCCGCTACATCATCCTGCGAGGACCTTCAGCCGCCATGCGGTCAACCGCCTACCAACGAGAGCGTAGTTCGCATCGTGCGCCGAGAAATCGAGGCGGCGTCGCCACCATCTTTCCTGATGCGGCCATCTGATGATCCTCGACCAACGATCTCGTTGATCCAGCAGGTTGTGAGGGAGGAGCTTGCAAATGTCGGACTGCAGCCGGTATGTTCGTTGACGGAACCTCGTGTCAGTTCTATAACGCCTCCTCGTGCACCGGAAATGTTGCCCCGCTATCGTGACCCTGCCCAGTGGAGAAGGCAGGACGACAAGCCGATCTGCTTTCGTTGCCACGGCGTAGGACATATTCTGCATTCGACCCCCGACCTGAAAACCCTCTGCTGACCCTCACTACGGACCAGAATTTGCTTGCTGTGGAAGTGGATGGCCTGCCTGTTACTGCCCTCATTGATACCGGCGCACATATTTCTATTATGAGCTCTGATCTCCGTGCACGATTAAATAAGGTCCTTACGCCGCCGAGTCCCTATTTGTACGTGTCGCTAGTGGGGGAACTCCGGCTGTACTCGGAATGTGCCCGGCACGTGTGAGGTTCTCCGACCGCCAGACGTCCGTTCTGTTTCATGTTCTCGCTCATTGTCCTCATGATGTCATCCTCGGACTCGATTTCTTGTCTGACCACTCTGCTGTCATTGACTGCTCGGCCGGTGTTGTACAACTTGACTTGCCTGCGTCCGCCGAGGTGTCGGAGCTGGTTCAGACGAAACTTTCGTGTGCTGAGGCTGTTCGTCTGCCACCACAAGCCCTAACTTGCGTCGCTGTTGAACCATATCCCAGTGTACCGGATGGGGATTACGTGGTCTCTCCTCTCCCAGTGTTCTACTGGCCCGCAACGTCTCCTCTCCGTACACAGTTGTAACTATTACAGCGAACAAGACGTGCCTTCCTCTTCTGAACTTCGGATTGAGCCCTCAAGTCCTACCACAAGGCATTGCTCTCGCTACTCTGTCACCGTCGTACGAGTGCCAGATCTCATCGGTGTCACCCGAACTGCCCGCTGTCGTCTCTCCAAACCCGCATAGATTCGACGCAGTCACCTCTTCTACACTGCACAAGAACATAACCAAGATGATTGCCTGAGACCTTTTGCCCTCTCAAGTTAAAGACCTCAGTGATCTCCTTATGACCGACTCTGACATATTTGACTTTGACGGTAGGCCCTTAGGTCAAACTTCGCAAGTCAAGCACCGCATAGATACCGGTGATGCAGCTCCAATTCACAGGCGTCCTTACCGAGTTTCACCATCAGAGCGCCAAGTTATTCAACAGGAGGTCGACAAGATGCTCACAAAAGGCATTATTGAGCCTTCTTCGAGTCCGTGGGCTTCCCCTGTAGTCTTAGTTAAAAAGAAAGACAACACCTGGCGTTTCTGCGTGGATTATCGGCATTTAAACAAGATCACCAAAAAAGATGTCTACCCGCTTCCTCGTATCGATGACGCCTTGGATTGCCTTCATGGTGCTACCTATTTTTCTTCGATAGACCTACGCTCTGGTTACTGGCAAATCGCCGTAGACGACCTCGACCGTGAGAAGACCGCCTTTGTAACGCCTGACGGTCTCTACCAATTCAGAGTCATGCCGTTCGGTTTGTGCAATGCGCCGGCCACGTTCGAGCGGATGATGGACACGCTTTTGCGCAGCTTTAAATGGTCTATCTGCCTTTGTTACCTAGACGACGTCATTGTATTTGCTCCCACCTTTGAGTCTCACCTCGACCGACTTTCGTCTATTCTTTCCGTGTTTCGTGCGGCTCGGCTACAACTTAATTCATCGAAGTGCCACTTTGGCCATCGCCATGTTGCTATTCTAGGGCATCTCGTCGACTCATCTGGCATCCGACCCGATCCCGACAAAGTTCGCACTGTCCTCGATTTTCCCGTACCAACTTGTGCCAAAGACGTTCGAAGTTTTGTGGGCCTATGCTCATATTTCCGACGATTCGTCAGAAACTTCGCAGATATTGCGCGCCCCCTCACTGACCTTCTCAAGAAGGATGTGCCATTTTGGTGGGGTCCTGACCAAGCCAGTGCTTTTTCCCGCCTCATTACGCTGCTCACCACACCGCCGATCCTCGCCCACTTCGACGCGTCCGCTCCAACCGAGGTCCGCACCGACGCTAGTGGTTACGGCATTGGCGCTGTGTTAGCCCAGCGTCAATCCGGTCATGATAGAGTTCTTGCGTATGCCAGCCGGCTCCTTTCTCCTGCCGAACGCAATTACTCTTACTCTATTACTGAGCGCGAGTGCCTGGCGCTTGTATGGGCAGTTGGTAAATTCCGCCCCTATTTATATGGTCGCCCTTTCACCGTTACCACAGACCACCACGCTCTATGCTGGCTTTCAGCACTCAAAGATCCAACAGGGCGCCTAGCTCGTTGGGCTCTGCGCCTCCAGGAATTCACGTACACAGTGGTCTACAAGTCCGGCCGTCTACACCAAGACGCCGACTGCCTTTCTCGGTACCCCGTCGACGATCCAGACCTCGTAACGGATGACACGTCCATCTGTATTTCCTCGCTCTCCGCTTTCGGCAACATCGGTGACGAGCAACAGCGTGACGCGTCCCTACGAGATCTAATCACCCGCCTGAATACTGACTCGACGGACAGTTCGCTTCGCATGTTCGTCATCATCGACGGCATTTTATACCGCAGGAACATGCGCCCAGTGGGACAAGAACTACTAGTTGTAGTACCCACTCATCTCCGCTCGACCGTACTTCAGCAACTACATGATGTACCAACGGCCGGCCATCTTGGTGTTGCCAGAACGTACGACCGTGTCCGCCGACGCTTTTTCTGGCCCGGCCTCTACCGTTCCGTACATCGTTATGTCGCTACTTGCGAGTCGTGCCAACGCCGGAAAAAGCCAGCTGTGCACCCTGCCGGGCTCCTTCAACCTATCGACGTATCTGCTGAGCCTTTTTTTCGTGTCGGCCTCGGCCTTTTGGGACCTTTCCCACTTTCTAACAACGGTAACAGATGGGTCGCCGTCGCTACGGATTATTCGACCCGTTTTGCCATTACGAGACCTCTCCCGAGCAGCTGCGCTACAGACGTCGCCGAGTTTTTGATCCAAGACGTCATCTTACATCACGGCGCTCCTCGTCAACTCATCACGGACCGAGGTCGTTACTTTTTATCCAAGGTAATCGAGGACCTACTTCGGTCTTGTGCAACCAAGCACAAGCTTACGACGTCCTATCATCCCCAGACGAACGGACTCACAGAACGTTTGAATCGCACGCTCACTGACATGCTCGCCATGTATGTCTCGACCGATCATCGCGACTGGGACATTGCGCTACCTTTGTCACTTTTGCTTACAACAGCTCGCGCCACGACACTGCTGGATATTCTCCCTTTTACCTTTTGTATGGACGAGAACCGACCTTGCCGTTCGACACGCTCGTACCCACCCCTGCCCACCTGTCCACCGAATATGCTCGCCACGCTATTGGCACAGCCGAAAAGGCCCGTCAGATCGCCCATCGATGCCTTTCGGAATCGCAACTCCGCCAGAAACATACATACGACAGCTGCCACCGGAACGTTCGCTTCAATCCGGGTGACCTCGTTCTCCTGTGGTCTCCGTCTCGGCATGTTGGCCTGGCCGAAAAACTTCTGCCCAAGTACTCCGGCACTTACCGTGTGCTACGCCAGGTGACTGAGGTCACCTATGACATCGCCCCTCTGGACCGCACGGCGCCCTCTACGTCTTCCAACGTCGTCCACGTCGCTCGCCTGAAGCCGTACCTTTCGCCCACCACCTGCTAACAAGCGCCGCGTCGGCGCTTTCGCCGCCGGAGGTCGATGTAGCGGGGTTGCAGCTATGACTGTGGGGAGGTGTGCGAAGAAGAGGCAGACGACGTGTCGGTGTTCTGAGAATACACAACCGCCATCTTGACTGCTGGACTACTCCATATTGTAAATAAGTTAATATATTCGTAACAATATTTAGACCTTGTTACTTATTTTGCACTGGTTTTCAGTACTGAATAGCCTTGTTTTAGGTCTGCATGATTATGCGACATGATGCAGTGGATGGACGACATGTTGGGCTCTTAAAGTGCTGCTCACCTAAAACGTTCTTTCAATGCTAGCGTCATCTAGCAACACCTGTGCGACCAGACGGTTTCTTTGATGCATGTTCCTTCTCGAGCACAACCGTTCTAAACACTTGGCATGGGCCTACTCGAACCTTTCCCCAAGTCTCACGATCGCAACTACTGGCACGTAGTCGCCACTGAATACGTGGATAGATAAGGGGAAAGGAAAGCTTTACAACGACGCACCGCCAGTGAGATTGCACACGTTTTCATGAAGAACATCTTTCTCCTCCATGGGGCGCCATCAATTGTAATAACTTATAGTGGAACACCTTTATCGCCCAGATGATGCAACACGTCATGCATCTTACTGGAACCGCTCAACGGAAAACTACTGCATACTATCATCAAAGCAGCGACCTGAGAGAGAGACTAAAAACAATCGCCGACATGCTGTTCATTTACGTAGACCGAGACCACAAAAATGGGATTACGTTCGGTCATATGTTACTGTCGCTTACAACACTGATGTTGAAGAAACTACTGGGTTCATATCTTCCGTCTCCTTCACGGCAGGGAGGACTAGAATGCTGGATGCCATATTCCTACAAGACAGGCTCCTCATTAGTGACAATACGAACTAATTCTTCCGACAAACGGACACAGGTCGCAAACTTGCACTGCAGAGAATGAATAAACAGCAATGTATCGAATCTCACAGGTAACATTGCGAGGTTGTTTACCAACTAGGTGATCAAAGACATCGTATTTAGGCAAATGCCTATTTTGTTCCTTTCGCTCCTATCGCACCACTTTGAAAATTAGAATGAATTAGAGGCTAAGAAGGGCGTTTATAGTGTTCTTATAGTGCCTATGAACGCACAATTTGTCGTTTGTGCCTTTTGTTATTGACATGATGTAAGGAGATGTTGGCGCACAAATAAGGCGCCGGCTACTCCTTAGCTCTTGGAGTACATAGGCTACGTACACATAAAGTACATAGTGTCCAAATTTCTAATCACAATTTACCCGTAGTACATACAATATACAACTTAGCGTAACAGTCAAGACATAACAGTCAAAACAACATATTCAACAATCACATACATGTGTACACACGGTGATGTTAAAAAAAAAAGAAACAGCAACTGTTGCATAACATATCCAAGACAAAAAATAGTCAACACACATAAGTATACACTCTGCCGTTAATACAAACAAGGCTTAAATGCGCTAGTATGGCCAAGGATGCCACTCTCTTCAAGAAAATTTTCAATGCTTTAAAAGCACACTTCTGTGAGCCTCTTGTTGGCCACGGGCCCAGAAGTTTCCTTAAACTTAGTGGGTCTGCGTTCTAATGTCATTAACGATGATTGAAGTCGGCGTCTTGGTACGTCATGCCTAAATGCCTACAAATGCCTATTTTCGAAATTGGCACCAATAAATTAACGCTCTTTAGCCTCACGTTTCGCTTCCAGGTACAGTTTTAGACCTTTATTCATGGTGCCGGGCAGCAGTGTTCGGAAATATATGGGGTTCAGCCTACTCCTGCAGTTCAACCAACTCCCGGAAAACTACCGCTAGCAGCACTGAAGTCTGCTAGGTGTAGCAGCCAGCATACGCCGCCGCGCTGACATGCGTGAGTGATTGGCTAATGAGAAACCGCGGAGGGTCGTCACGGAAAAGGAGAGTGTAGGAAAAGGAAATGGCTGATCCTCTGTCATGGGAATCGGCATAACACGAAAGTGAGACGTGTCGTCACAGAAGCAGTTTTTTGTTTATAGTCCTTTGGTATATAAGAGCTTGTACAATGTCTACTGTCGTTTAGTGGATATAGACCGCTGATGTGGACGCATCGCACTCACGTTGACGCCTACTGGCACATCTTCGTAACGACAACTAACGCCATGATAATGATTTAACCGCTGAGGTAGCTGCAGTTCTTAACGTATGCGTGGACAGCGCGTTTGGCGAATCCCCGCGCAAAGGGCATCAACAAGCACCTAATAAACACTGATACTCGTTAGCACTCCTTCAAAGCGTCCGCGAAATGCTACGCGCGTCGTGTCTTCCCTCTACCCTGGCCGTTATTCGCACAGGGCGAGCGCGGAACGCGATGGCACGGCCAGGCGAGCGTCGAAGAGCTACCTTTCGATAAGGACGGGTGCTATGAGCGAGGCTTGGCCTAAAGCCGCCACCTCATGGTGTGTTAAAGCGTTGAAGAAATTAACTTAGACTGGAAAACCGCCGAATGGGACGGTCGTAGCAATGGCGCGTTTTTTTTTCGAGCCTGGTGGCACAGATGTCACCGCCCCGTATATAGGGGACGCTCATAGCATCCCATCCATCCAAGAGCACTGCGAGAGGCAAGTGTGAAGATCCAAGGCGCGTTCATGTAGCATCCGCATTGTGCTTGGCGGTAGCTAAGTGGGCTAAACGCCCGCCAGCCATCGGCGCGGACCAGAATGTCATGGGTTCGACTCCTGTCAACGGAACTTGTCCTTATAGTCTTTTTTCTTTGCGATTTGGTGGCGTTCATTTTGCTGATGTACTTCCGTGACGGAAATACCTCATGAAAGTCTGGTGGACCCCGGCATGAAACACTTTCGTGTTAAAACGATGAAAGAAAAATTGATGCGCAAGGGGTCTTTTTTTTCGTTTCTAATTTTCTTTTGAAGGCGTTGACAGCCGGAGCAAAAACTGGGTATACGCAATTCGGCCCGGGCCAATAGGAAGCATTCCTTTCTTATATCTCGTCCTTTAGCGGGTCTGCTATCTGCTCTTGCTCTGCCCTCCTCAGTCATGCCGAAACGTCGTGTTTACGGCTCTAATGGTAGCAGTTTCGACTGATCAGAGCCGTGTTTCCATCCCGCAACAGCCGCTACAGTGATGGCGCATACAGAGATGTGTAAGCTCGCTGTGAGTTACAAATGTGGCGTCCTTCAGGCGCCGCTTCAACTTCATCAAGCCAGGGACGGCGTCAACACTCCTTGGTGTAGCACGATTTGAGGTGTAATGCCGGGAGAGCCTGCGAATGCAAGGCGGTTGTGCGGTTCTTGAAGTCGTGCTTGGGCTGCACTTTGTTTCGTCAATTTAACCAGTTTTTACGCTCCGCGCTGTGGTTGCGTGCGTGGTCTAATCGTGTTTCGTACGTGAGTGGCGTGTCTCTGGTGATACAGTAAGCAAGGACAGTCGTAGACCGTAGTCTCCAGCTCGTAGCCTCCAGCTTAGAAGCGTATACACAGAAAAAGCACAAAACAGCATGTTCCCCTATGGCGCTGAAAGACACGCCAGCCGCGTTTGACTGCGTTGTTATTCGGCTCCAAATGCACACACTCGAGGCCTGCTTTGCAGTAAATTTAGCGTATGTTAATATCGTAGTGAAAGCTTGCGGCTTTCGCATAATGTATAACTGTAGTGACTTAAGTGGGTACTTCATTATTTCTCATTGTCACTGATGCCATCTGCGAAGAAAATGTGACTCCTTGGTCAGTAAAAAGAAATCACAGGGCCTCTTGTGCATTCATCTAATATAATTCGAAGGCGAAAGCCGTCTTCTTTTGCTTCTCAGTCGATGTATTAGCCAACCCGCAGGACCGGCCGTTAGTGTAGGCTCCCTAGATGTAGACACGAGGCACCGCCGACAACGCGGGACGCCGATGGTCAAATTTCGTGTTTAGCGGGGTATATAATGCTTTCGCCGTAATAATGTCGATGGCCTGCGTGTGCAGGTATCGCCCAACAGCGCTGTCTTCTCTTCTTGGATAATTTTATGTCATTCGCGATTCATCGCTCGATCGCAACGTTGCCATTAACATGGACGGGAGTAGATCTGCATGATGTACACCGTTAAGCTACTACCAACTTAGAAATTTGCAATTCAAGCGGTTAGCGTTTTTCCTCAATCTGCCTTTAAAGCGCCGCGAAAGAGAGAAATGATTTCTCTCGTATTAGTGACACTTTCGCGATACCAAAAGTGCCACACTTGCAGCAAAAAGGCATTCGGTAAGCTAGAAAACGCACAGAAAGAAAATGCGGATGGCGGCATCACATTGGCGTTTTTGTGCCATTCGCCGTGACATCATAGGTTTTCACGACGTCTACTAAGACCAACGCAGTTCCTAATCTGTAAAAAAGAAGGTCATTGCTGTGCGTTTCTGCTAGTGTTCTTGCCGCGTTTGTGATCCGAGGCTGCTGCTCCCGCTGCAGCTTTTCAAATTCTCTGTAATCAGGGGAGTAATGCACCTACCTGATTGGTGTACATCTCTTTGAGTTATGTAGAGATCTTGGACGCTGTCCTACTTTTATATAGCAAACAGAACGTTCGTATTTTGAGGTCATCACCAAAAGGTTGCGAGGGACTGCTCATACTGAATTTAGCGTTTTAATCTCGAACAAGGTTTGACGAGCGTTTCTTCAAAAGTTCGGTTTATGGTTAAGCTTGCCGTGAGGAAAGCATCGCTTAGATATTTTAGTAAATGACAAACGTTCAGTTTAATAGCGTAGTTGCAGAAAAGCACAACAAAGAACTTGTTCCCCTATGTGTGCTAAAATAGAAGAAAGCCGCTTTTGAGAACCCAATAATTCGGCTCCAAGCACGGTGCGAAGTCTTTTCGACAAGTTGTGATATTCGAAGACAGCTGCATCAAGCTCTCCTGTGGAAGATTCCATGTGGTAGTTTATATTGTTGCCCGTACCTTGTTCCAGAGGCATGATGTCCTATGTCTAAATTGTAGTGAAAGCTAGTAATTTTTCCGTAATGCACTAAGTGCTCCAAATCGTGCATATTGTACGATTTCAACTTTACTGACTTCAGTGGACAATGATCAATTCATTGTTTCTTAGTGCTAGCGATAAGATCTACGAAGGAAATGTAACTTCTTGGGCAACAAAAATATCGATGGCCTCCTTAGGCAGCAATTGCCCGACAGCGCTGTCTTCCCTTTTTGAATAACTTCATTTAATGGGCGATCGGTTGCTTTATCATAACTTTTCCATTGATACGGATTTGAGTTCATCTGCGTGATGTGCAGCCGGTAGCTAGTACTAACCTATACCTACGTCTATGTAACCTTAGCGTTTTTCTTCTATCTATCTTTAAAGAGTAGCTAAGGGAAAGGTGATTTTCCTGGTATTAATAAATTACTCTTTCACGATAACAAACGCACCAAGTTTGCTGCATGTAGACGCTCGGTAGCCGAGAAAACGCGTAATAAGAAAATGCGGGTGGCGACACCACCTTCATATTTCCGCGCCTGTCATCCTGATGTCATAGAGCTTGACGGCGTGTACTAACGCCTGCGTAGCTCCGAGACAGTAAAATGAGGCACATTGTTTTCTGAGTTGACCAGAGATTTAATGTACCAAGTTTCGGTAAATTTCATTGAGCCAATGTGGCCGAAATGCGAACGAACACATTGAAATCGATGACGTCTCATATGGAGATTTCGGAGGGTAATTTAAAAGTGATACTTCCGACACTGATTTTCTCAACCGTTAATAAAGCTTTTGTGGTGGAATGAATGACAATAGAGTTTTCAGGGTGTAATACATCAGTCTGAACAAAATTATTGTTTGCCTTTAAGGTCACTTAAGACAGCGGTTGTTCAAACCTGAACCTACCCACACCCCAGAGAATTTTACACCTCGCTATGGATTCACTCAAGATATCTGGTACTTTTAGTGCTGGCATTGTTTCATCCACATTTTAGTAGATGGCCTAGTCGAGTGATGATTGCTTCTCAGACTTACTGACGAAGATGACGCACTCGACTTTTTTACGGCATTCATATTTCACCAGATTCGTTCGAACACAATGAAGCTCGGGTCTGGCTTCTCGAAATGTTAACTCGTAAGATGCGAAAGCTTTAAATACTTCGAAAAAAAGGAAAGCATTTGGCACAAGATACTGCGCCCTCCATTGACATGGTGTCCTATAGTAACAACTTGCGTAACCTCGTGTTTACGGCTGTAATGGTCGCAGTTCGAATGATTAGAGCCGTGTTCTCCCCGTGGAACTAGCAGAAAGCTAGTTTATTCCGGCTTATTCTTTGAACTACCGCGATGCATTGGTAATGTTTTGATGCACGCTTATTTCTAAACGAATGTTTTAGTTCGAATCCAATGCCACAAGGCTTTCCACCACTTAATAACAATGACCAATAAATCGCTTGTCTCCTTAGAAAGCCCTAGAAATGCTCTTATTGAAAGCATTGTACCGCTTTGGAGATATTCACTGAATCAACGAAATCGTTCCGGAACATACTGTGCGTCCTTAGAATTTGAGAAGAAATATTTTGCCCATAGAACCCTGGTACAGCTGCCGTTCACCTCCCTAAATAAAAGTCGTACTACCTGGCTTCTATTCCAAGCGCGAGCACATTTCCTCTCCTTACGTAAATACTAGTCGTATTGAATATAAATTAAATTTGTCGTTTGGCTTAGTGCCGATCTCAGAATTCTTGACAATGTTTGCCGGGGCGCTAAAGAGTTCCGTCCAGAAATCAGCGGCACAATCGCACATCTGCACAGTTAGAAGAACGATCTTATGACATCTTTTTTTTATTAAATGCGTTAATTAGAGGCCGTTGCCTAGGTGTGGCTCTGGCTCCCGGTCAAATCGCACCGGGGTGCCCTGGTGGGCTGTTTCGTCCAATCATCGTTGCGCCTGGACATCCGGTGCACACCGATGCGATGTGCCGAAGTTCGCATTAGGCATGTATAACTGCTTGACATCACGAAACGGGAATAACTTTGGTAAATGGGTCATCACTGTAAATTTTCTATGGGTGGTGGAACGATAGGCTTGGGCTGATATAATGTTTTCCATAGTTTGTAAGTGATTCTTGCAAGACGCATTTTCCAACAAGTAGTCCGTTGCAGTGACCTCATCCAAGAGTCCTGAAATCATTGGCTTAATTCAATATAATCAGTGATATTATAGTACCGTAGACGGCGATGCGGTTCTCCAAGTTCATGCGTATATAGATCCGGCGTAGAAAAGTGTTTACCCGTGAACGGACGCACTGGTGAACCGTTATTTGTATATGCGTGAAATCGTGGACGACCTCAATGAACGTGGCAGCTCCCGCGTGAGAGAGTGCAGTCTTCAAAACGCGTATAAACAGCCGGCGTACATCTCGGGTATCTTTGTTTTCATTGCGTATGTCCACGTGAGTGAAGCTATTCCTATGACGGCGGCTAGTGGCCGAAAATCAGCGGCCGTCACGGTGTTGAGCATCTGGCTACAGGTTTGCCGAGGTCCTTATTTACTTACGGCGTTGTAGAATTGCATCTGAGTGATGTAGTGAATCAGAAAAAGCGTTTCAAGAATTTACACAAGGGGAGAAACTCGGCCTTGTTGGTAAGACATGAAGCGATATTTATCGCAAAGTAACAAGGCTGCATAACTTCGTGATATGGAGTAGCCGAGGCAATATGGACCTCAAGCTCTCCACAGCAGAACAGTAAGAACAGAACAGAACAGAACAGAACAGAACGGACGACGAGAAGGGAGGACACAACACGTGCGCTAACTTTCAACAAAATGGTTTATTGCAACCGAAGCACGAATATGTAGTGATGAGCGCCATCGCTATATATATTCGTGCGTCGGTTGCAATAAACCATTGTGTTGTAAGTTAGCGCACGTGTTGTGGTCCTCCATTCTCGCCGTCGTGTTACTTTGCGCTAAATATCGCTTCAATAATTAAGATTGGCTTGTAAGTGTTTTTAGAGCCTGCGAAGTTCTCGCTCTTCAGCATATGTTTTTGCGGTTATTCAAGGAAGGTGTCACCGCTCCTTTAGTGTGTCTGCTACCTAGTCTACGTTCAGTTATCGCACTAGCGTAAAATAGGCGTCATGCAGCATGCTGAAATATTCCTATGCTCACGTCAACTTCTGGCCCTCTTCACCGGTGTGCTGTTACGAGCTGTAGTTTCGACAGAGCGGTATTCGCTGGAATTGAAAGGGACTCGATACCGTGTCACGCAACCTTTCGATAGCAGGTACAATTCTTTTAGGTCAGAGCAGCGGCTTTAGTATCTGAGAGTGTTGTGTTATCATGCGCTTCTAGGGGGCTTCACATTTTCGTGTATTTTTCGCAGAACGTAGGTTGTGTAGTATGCACTGCACAAACACATATGGAGTGTTCAATGCTTAGCGGATTATCCCAACGAAGTTGGAAGTTCTTTTAGCTGTTACACCTGATGACTTTTGGTATCATGCTGTCGAATGTACGAGGAATTACGCCTCCCTTGAAGCTCGAATATGCGAAAGCCTCCAGCTGTATTTCATGTGGCAGAGCACAACTTTCGCATTTACTGCATGCTTCTCTCGGCACTTCCACGACACCGTTATCCGTGGAACATCGACAATGGCTGCTTATTTAAACTTGCGCGCTTTGTTCCGTGAAAGGCTAAACCCGCTTGTTCCCTTTCTCGAAACAAATCGAGCATGCGACTACTGGGCAGCCGTTGACGATTGGGTCATAAAAGCGTGCGCGTTTCTCTCCAGATTACACTAAACATCAGACGTCGGTGAGCAGATAGCAGTTAGGACTTGCCAGAAACTACAACGGGCCTTAAGAGGCAGACTCGCATTTTTTATCACTGGAGAAATGAAACAAGCATACTTGGAGTGAGTGTAACGTGACGATTCGGTAACTTGTGGTCTTAAGAAATATCATGGAGAAACTGGCCCTACGTAATAGGCTACCGGCAGCAAAAGCCGAATTTCGTTGCGACAACGTCTGTACCACAAACGCTCATATTTTTGGCTCCGGAGCTCTAACACTAAGACGTAAAATATCAGAGGCATTGACCAGTCAATGGGGAGTTGCGTTAAGCTTGTTGAGTTTAACAAGATTGATACATGTGGTTGGATCTTTGCTTATTATGTTTTCTTGATGCATAGACAGACCAGTCTTTGCTTATTTTTTGCAGAAAAGAGTGAATAGTATATCAGCATGTGGGATTAACTGACCAGAATGCGCAACTGACCAGTTGATTCGAATGTGTCGATATGGTGATTCCGCGGTTAGTCAGTCGCCACTGACGATTACGGTTATACAACGAATTTGTTATAAATATTCCAGTGGCCATGTAGGCGAAATTTGTTCCTTGTGTCGCAGACATACCTGTGCACCGGTCCCAAGATCGCCGGCGGCGGGGCGCCGGTGTTTCCACCACCGGCGGCGGCGCGTGAACGGCTCGGGGTTCATCAGATCGGTGGCGGCGTGGCGAGGGGAGGGGGGTGTAAGGAGGGGTGCATATTTGAGAGTCGATGGGGAGAGAGATTTGTCTCTTGCATTTTGAAAAAGATGTTTCACCGAAAGGGCGAAGCATTGAATGCGATAGCAAGATATAATATTTAAATGATATCTGGGGTTTACCGTCCCGAAACCACGATATGATTATGAGGGACGCCGTAGTCGAGGGCTCACGAAATTTCTACCGCCTGGTGTTCCTTAACGTGCACCTAAATCTGAGTGCACGGGCCTCAGAAATTTTCCCCTCAATCGAAAATGCAGCCGTGCTGCAGGGATTCGCTCCCGCGACCTTCGGGTCAGCAGTCGACCGCTATAACCACTAGACCACCATAGCGGGGCAATAGCAACATGTCGTAATGTTGTATAACGAAGGCCTAGGGAACTCTTGTTGGCTCGATCTCGCGTAGCATCTAGAAAACGCTGGTGTATGGGAATACGGCCACTCCGGGGGAGAGAAGCGGTTTCGTGCAGTATCTTATATCAGTGGTCACAGCACGAAACGGTGAGATCACAGAGCTTAGAAGGCTATACGAGCCGTTCCCTGATGTCTGCCGAGATAGTACTCGTGCCAGCGCTCGCGACCACGCTCCTATAGTAAAAGTTTAAAAGTTCACAATTTCTGCTCGAGCCATGTAGGCCCTTCCTCCAACGCCCCTTCATGCTCCTTCGCCGAGCGAAAGACGGGCGGGGTATTTCCTTTCTGCTTGAGGAGAAATCGACGGCAGGCCTCACACGCGGGTTGATGCTATCGCATGCACTCTGCGTGCGACTGAGATGGCCAGCTTGTTTCATCTCTGCTTTAGCCATGTTCCTCGCCAGCGCTGGTGAGCTTTTACTCGCGGGTAGAACATACGATGCGTGGAGCGAAGTTATATATTTGGACTTTACACGGAATATGACGGCGACGGTGAAAACCTCTCCAGTGTCCATTTAATTGCTATCGCAATAAATATATACAAAATCTGTGGAAGCGGGCTCGCTTTTTCCTGGAAAGCTGCATTGTCTCCGCTGTAAAGAGTTCGTCCTTTTCCATTGGTTTCGTTCGCGCCTTCACTACGAATCTTACAGGGGATATATTTCCACGCCCCTTATTTCTTCATAAACCACGCGTACAATGTCAGCACTAAGCGTTAAACCTATCAGGATTTCGCGCTTGTCGGCTACACTGTCTTATCTCTGCATGCGCAGTCTCAGACGCGCAAAATCGAGCGAAATCAGTTAATCGCGCATGATAGTCATGCGAGAGACGCAAGAACGGAGGGGCGACTGCATGGCAAAGCATCGTGGGGGGCAATTCACAACTGTTATTTTTCATATATGGACCATTCGAGAGTATGCACCTTAATGATGTCACGAGAATCACCGTTATGGTGTCCCGAAGTCACCAGAAGACGAGAAACGCCAAAAGGGAATAGCGCGCCCGTTTTTACCATGCAAGAGGCGATGCCTATCAATCAGCCGAGCATGATGGTCTACGTGAGAGACAGCTCTCCGCTTTATTCACTTTTCTCTTGTGTCCGTGTTTCCACGTCCTGTCTTTTTAACACGAATATCTATGAACTTTTTCATTGTCTTTACTTCAATATTTATTTATTGATCTACTCGAGTAAGAATAACAGGAAGAAATAGTACTAACTCATCGATATATATTACTTATCTATTTTATTTATCTTTGCACAGTGTACTAGGACCAAGACTCCAAGAATATGCTATCCAGCGAGTTGGGTCGTCGCCCTTTGAGGCTGAAAGACGCGGCATCGTTGAGGTCAGGCAATACTCGTGAGACTACTGCAGAAGACAAAGACACAACTTCCAGGGAGCTATTCAAGATGTGTCCATCCAGAGGATATGTCTACAGTCGCATTCAGATACACGAAAAAGCGGTGAGCCGTCATGTCACCTCGCTCTTGACCACGTAGGCGCACCGAGCTCATCAGCACATTCCCAGCGCCATCTATTTATGCCATGATTCCCCGTTCGGGTTAAAGCAAGTGTATAACGGCTGTGCGCCGCAATTATGGCGCGAGGCGGCGGAGGTGGCGCGACCACTCTTGGGATTTTGGCGGTGGCGCGAGCGGCGTTGCAAAAACAGGTGGCGGCTCGGTGCGGCGGCACAAAGGTCTTGCCACAGACCATACATGCTACGACGGCGACAGAGTCTCTTGGCATCTCAGGTTAGGGTGCGTGACATCGCGCTTTTACCAACTTTTTTTTAGATACGAAAGCATCGCTCGGGGCAGTGTCCGTTCTGCGGCGTCCGCACCCATACTAAGCCTGCTCCAACTCTCCCCCCTCTCATGGCGTGAGCGCGATGCGGTAGGAGGAGGTGGCGTGAGCGCTGCCTCCGCTTCGTTTCTCCTCTCCCGTTCCTCTATCCGCCACAGCTGTCCGCTCGCATATAATGCGGCGCGCACTCGCTCCCGTTCCACTCTCCTTCGGAGCGGCGCTACGAACGCTCGCGAAGCTAAACGTAAACGGCAACGCCGGCAAGCGAATCTCCAAGCTGTGAGGCCGCGAAAAAGCACGTTCGCTGTGCTTCCGTCATTCTTTCTCTGTGCAACGGTGTAAGAAACGCCATGAACAACGTCGGCGCTAGTTGCGGCGGCAGCGCCACCGCCGTGGAGCAGAGGAAGGCTCGGGAAACCGAACGTAAACTCACTGTCAGCAAGCGGTGATTTAAACGCCTCGACAACCACCGTCTCATAAGTCACAAAACAGAAAGGGAAACCCGATGCGCACCCCCCGCGATCTTTTGGCATCCCACCATGGTTGCACGGATGGAGAGATGCTGTGTTATTTTTTAACACGAACGTGTTTTATGCCGGGGTCGACCAAGACTTCAGTGACGCATTTCCCTCACGGAAATGGCGTCGAAAAATTTTCACGATCACATGGCAAAGAAAAACAGGTTCCGTCAACGGGCATTGAACCCACGACCACTCTGTCCGCAACAACAGACGCCGGGCACGCTATCCACTGCGCCTCGGCCACAGACTCTAGAGGCTTTAGAAACGCGCCTTTTTTATCTACCACTCTCTCGGTCGGCGAGGTGGTGTTGCCCTTTGGGAGCGGTAAGGCACAGTAATCCGTCATTACTGTGGCCTCCGCGATTAGCACCTTCAACGTGTTACACGTCCATCCCATTCGGCGCGTTTTCAATAGAAATTCAATTTTGTCCATGCCTTAACACACCTCGATGTACCGACCTTCGCCCGAGCGTCGTAAAAGCGTCGGCCTCGCTCATAGGATCACGCTAATACAAACAAAAAATCACAGCATATCCACGGAGTGAACGATGATGAATGGCGAAGCTGCGGAGGTTCATCGGTAAACCGTGAATCTTCCGTGAATTCTGCCCAGTACATCATCGCTCGGTTGAGTTCAAGCCCAGGAGCTCCCAACGGTCACGACGTAGGTTGTCATTGGTTGCAGGAGCATGCGACTTCGCGGCGTGATACGTAACAGCCAATAGTGTGACACCGTGACATGCTTTTCTTATTTCCTTTTCTTTCTTCTGTAGGCAAACAAACAGGGTGAGGGGGGAGAGGTGCCGAGCTCATAGGCCTTCTAAAACCTCTAATATTTGAAAGCAGTGACAGTGGCGATACTCTCCTCTCCTCTTCTCATCCTGGGAAACGAACGTGCAGTCATTGTTTACTCTCTCTCTCCTCGATTCCCCTTCCGCAACGGCTGTGAGCGCTGCGCACGGCATGCTCTTTCTATTTGGCTTCCGGGGACGGGCGATAGCATTCTATGGAGCGCGGTATTTTTTTTAGTTCTGCTGGGTCTGACGTGCGCCCGAGTGGTTAGAAAACTATGAAAACGGTGAGATCAGCACCCAGAATGCTGAAGCCGTGCCAATGGAGCATACTTATTTAAGTTAACTAAGGCACATTTATCATCATAATACGGCAGGCAAGCCACCCTTGAAGCTGGCCGTGCCATCATGAGACAACTCCACTCCGCTCCACCGTTCAACGAGGACAAGCGGCGTCAATTCCCCTTGAATATGCATCACTCAACCAGTACTGAGAAGCATACACCTCGAATTTCACGTCAACCACCGGAAACACCGAGCCAACGAGCTACAGTGCAGCTATGGTCAAGCGGCAGGAGTCTATTATGTGCACGACGACGTTGAACCCTCCGTCATAGAAATCGTATAACACGAAAGTGAAAGGTCACTTTACAAAAGGAGTGCATTTTAGGTTGTGTATTGGCAAATGAGAGCTTCCACAATGTCTGTTGGTGTTTGGCGGCTATAGCACTCTTTTATATGGCTAACGACGACTAACGTCAACGATCGTTATTAAACCTTTATTGGTCGCTGAAGTGGTTAACATAAACACGGACACAGCGTGTAGTGGATCCCACGCAAACATGACATCAAGAACTCACAGCGTCCCTTATGTATTCGACTCAGTCAACTCGAAGGCGAAAGCTATCTTGTTCATCTTCTAAGTCAATGTAGTGAACCGCTCGAGTCGCGTTCGCTCCTAGCCATAGCTGGGCCCAATCTGGCTGCCTGTACTCGCTAGGCTGTGGGTGTTTGCGATGCTTTCGCATTTCGAAAACTCTATTGCATGCTGCGTACAAGTAGCCGCTTGGCCTCAGAGTTTCATTCCACGTCGCTATGGTTTAAAATAACCTTTCACCTTCACATTCATAGAAGGTTTTAAGGTTCCCCCATATTGTGCCCCTTTATTCATCTTCTATCGACGTGTGGTTATATTCACCTACCTCCGCATTTAACCGATGCATGACCTATAAAATGAATATTTGTGTCTTGTGTATGTCTTTCTATAAGCAGGAGGTATTCGTTTGATTTCGTCTTTGTAAATAAGATTCGGCGCTTACTGAAGAATAACATGAAGCAATATAATATAAACCGGATGGCTTTGCTATCCAAATAAGTAAGATAAAAAGAAGTTTCAGAACAAACTTGTGCTGTTGTTGTGGCTGAAAGTAATGAGCCATGGAGGAAGGAATACTAAGGAGAGGCCCTATCGTATTTCAATGCATTGCGAAAAGTGTGGCGGAAGTGACGTCAGATTTATGGGGCAAACAAACCGGTATGGGGCAAACAAAACAGCAGACGCCCCGCGGCGTGCTCTCCGCGGTGATTAGCTTCTGCGCAGATTTGTAGCCCCGGCGTAAAGTTAGCACGTATTGTGCGGTTCGCACGCAGTAAAATGTTGCAAGCAGACGTTTACCAGGCTGTTTGTGCGTGGCAAGCCCGAGCGCTGCGTGGTGAAATTCTTCGTGGAGCGTTTTTGTGCAACAGTACAGAATAGCGGTACGTGCCGTGATCAAAACGTTCAGCCCCTGCACCATCGTATTCGAACTCACCTAGCAGTGACTTACGCGTTCTGCTGGGCGTTAGGCCTTCCCTTTCTCGTAGCCCGATTGCCCGATCTGTTGCCGGATTAGCGGTTCTTTGTTCGTGTATATGAAGTGAGCGTAGTAGCTATTCGGCGCAACGCCAACCTAGTTGACGTAACTTCACGTCGAAAAGTGGACACCGCTGTATTGTATACGCGATCGTGCACGTAAAGTTTATAATTCCAGTACGCACACAACAAGCACGCAGCGAGCGCACACCGCACAATACATACATCACGTAGTCCGATAACAACAACATGTTTGTTGCCCTTTCGTTGAACGACACAGCCTCTAAAATCATACGATGCCTTCGGCGCATGTTATGTACGGCGCGTCAGACGCCAAAAACAAAAGTCCACGTGTGTTCTGAGTTGACACAATGCGTAAGACGCAACAGAGCGCACATCCGAGAGCTTCGCATGCAAATACCATGCATTAGTGATCAACAATGAAGCGAACGTGTACGTACACATGAAAAGTGACACCCGGTACTTTCCGCAGTGCACGCGATTTGCACCGGGTATACGCAACCATACGCAACAGCTGGGCATTGCGTAGCTTTCCTAAAGAACACAGACAAGGAACAGCACGCGTGAATCGACTGCGCCGCGGCGCCGCTTGCACGGCGAAAAAAAAAAGGCTCGAATCGCGCATGCGCTTGCAAACGACACGGCGGAAATCGCGAAATCTTTCGAGGCTCCTTCGCTAGGAGGCGATGCGGGTGTTTGCGATGTGGAGGCTTCACGAATGTGCCGTCAGGGCCTCTCCTTATTCTTCCTTCCTCCATGTAATGAGCATTGAGCCATAGGGACAGCACAGACGGCTCCGTCAGCAGTGCCTTGGTGCTGGAAATCTTAGACGGTTTGAACTGATTCTTTTCTTTGCTCGCTTCGTTGATAGGCTTACTTTATCAATACCTTATAGACCATTTCGCTGTTTACAAACACAGCTGCTGGACGGCTTCCGGTTTTGAGCACCGGCGTAGCCTAGTAGCATTGGCGGGGAACAAAAAGCCTTAGCGAGGAGCCCGCATATTTTCAACACTTTTCTCCCTGTGTCTTGCCAAATATTTTAAATAAATGTTCTTCTAAGCTGCAAGCACTACATTACAAGAGTTAGTCCTTCATATTAGGTGCCTTCATTTACATGAAAGTGAAAAAAAGTCTTTCATTATTCTGGCAGAACTTAAAAAAAATCACAGCATATCGACGGAGTGAATGATGATGAGTGGGCGAAGCTGCGGAGGTTCATCTGTAAACCGTGCATCTTCCGTGAATTCTGCCCAGTACATCATCACCGACGTGAGATCGGGCGCGTTTATACTAAACGTTCGATGAGAGTTATGACGACTTGCAGCTTACTTTAATTTTACATGTACGCTGTGAATTTTCATTGTTTAATCACGCACAGGAGAAATCGCACACACGCACTACCTTGGAGGTCAAAATCCAGTGCCTATATATACGGGGTGGTCAGTGAACGGTTGTGCAGCGCGAGCGGTCGGTTTTTTCAATCAAGACGCTGCCGCGACGCTGCTCACGACGCTGCCTGCGTCGGCGCCTCTGCGCTGCGAGGCAAGATAGGGGGGGAGGGGAGAGGAGAAAGAGGGGGAAGCGTAGGAGAAGAGAGGGCGATACATATCACGTACTGTCGCAGCGCATTGTCTTTAGGGAGCCTTCATGTGTGCACGCCCCCTCCGTTTTTAAGACTGGTTACACACTACTACGACGGGGATGAACGGGTGCCGCTATAAGGAGCTTCGACCCTAAAACACGCTTTCTGCTTGGACATTAGGGCGTGATAATTGAAGTGACCGGAAGATTCTTGGGGTGCAACACGTGCTGCTGCTATCGCAATCTTGAACCCGACCGAAAAGGCGAATAGCAAAGTACATGGTGATCTAAATCTGACAGACAGCGCTCTACCAATGTAGAGTTCTGGAAATCATTCTCCATTATTTAAACATAGCTTCTATCGTTATCAGTTAGTACGACACGTAGCGTTCTTAATAGTGTCGGTAATGTATTTGCATAATATTAGGTTCTCGGAATGCCTTCGGGGACAGAATATTCTTATCTCTATTAAATCTACGTAAGCACGAAAAAGTTATTTCGCTCAGTTATATTATTTGCACGCTTATTTATTCACTTTTGCCGCGTAATATCGAGGAATGTGCAATATCTCGCTTGTGATTGTAGACGTTCCGTTAACAAAGGTCACCAATGACATTCATAGTTTACTCCTAAAGCAAGGAGCGCAAAGCTGCCCCGGAAGATTCTTGGGGTGCAACACGTGCTGCTGCTATCGCAATCTTGAACCCGACCGAAAAGGCGAATAGCAAAGTACATGGTGATCTAAATCTGACAGACAGCGCTCTACCAATGTAAGTTCTGGAAATCATTCTCCATTATTTAACACATAGCTTCTATCGTTATCAGTTAGTACGACACGTAGCGTTCTTAATAGTGTCGGTAATGTATTTGCATAATATTAGGTTCTCGGAATGCCTTCGGGGACAGAATATTCTTATCTCTATTAAATCTACGTAAGCACGAAAAAGTTATTTCGCTCAGTTATATTATTTGCACGCTTATTTATTCACTTTTGCCGCGTAATATCGAGGAATGTGCAATATCTCGCTTGTGATTGTAGACGTTCCGTTAACAAAGGTCACCAATGACATTCATAGTTTACTCCTAAAGCAAGGAGCGCAAAGCTGCCTGTCTACCAGTACCCTGCACTCTGTGACCCTCACCGTCCGCGTCAAAGGAATCAGGCACAGAAGACACACATGAGTAGTCGTTTCAATAATGGAAAGCGCACGATACATGACAAGGCGCGTTCTAATAATGCGGAGTTCCTGGTGTCCACCGCATCCCTTTCTCATGCACAGAAGCTCCTTAGCAGCTGAGTTCGTTCTTGTTGTGTTCATGCTATGAAAAGTCGACGCATAACTAGAACTCAAGAGGAAGGGCGGAAAGGTGACGGTGCAGTGTATGTAATTTTATTGCTGTCAATCCTGTCTTGTAGCCCATTGCTAAATCGTTCAGCGCTAAGAGGCATTGGTCTATCAAATCGGAGATACCGCAGCTTCGCTGTCCAATCACGCAGCCGGAGACAAACAGAGGGCCTCGCGTGCATATCATCAGGCTACACTCGCTTCTTAAACATGGTAACGAGTGCTCTGCAACAATTTCGATGCTTCAAACATAGGATCGCTTACCGATGCAGACGTTCCGGGGTGGTTTAATTGCTATGGTGCTTCGCTGCTCACCGATAGTTCGCGGTATCGAATGCCCGCCGGGTCTGGGAACGGAATGCCAGAGACACGGGCGCTAAGATATAGGTGCACGTTTAAGAACCACAGTGGTCGTAACTTCTGGAGCCCTCCGTCAATGACCTCTCTCATAATCCCTTCGTGATTTTTGGACTTAAAATCACGACAATGAATATTAAACGAATACACGTACGTTTGTGAACCTCGGTGATCACTAACACGTATATCATGCATCAGCGTTCGCCTCGCTGCGTTCGGGATGAAATTTATAAATACACATTTACTAAATTCAGTGAACAGTGATCACTTCACCGTTTTTCATTCTTACGGACACAGTGTACGGTGAAAGTCGCCAAACCTGCATCAATTAGAAATTTTCAAGAATTAGCGGAGCACATAGCACATTTTTCTGGGGCCTCCATGAAGAATGTCTTACATAGGAAGAACGTACCTAACGCCATATTCACATAATATTAATTGTTAGGGTTTTGCGTCCCAAAACCACAATGTGGCATTGATGGACGCAGTAGTGCAGAGCTCCGGAATTTTCGATTACCGAGGGTTCTTTAACCTAGACCTGAATCTAAGTACACGGACCTCTAGAATTTCGTCTGCATCGAAGTGAGGCCGCCGAAGCCGGGATTCGATATCGCGACCTTTTGATTCAGCAGTCGAGCACCATAACAATTCGACCGCCACGGTGGGCCAACGTCATGTTCACGCCACTAATAGTGATCGGTTGCGTACTCGGAACCATGTCGCTGCCGCGAAACTACTTTTACTCCGTCGTATTTTCTTACTATTGCGATGCACTGCTGTGTTTTGATTCACGATGTTTTCAAAACGAATATTGTAGATCAACTAGAAGAGTTTGGATATGAGCTAGTTGGTACGGATGCATCTTAAAAACACAGCGCTAATTTAAACAAGGACAGAAGAAACAGCAAACGGGACCGAGCGCGCTGTGTGTTTAAATTGTAGATCAAACTTTGTTGCAATAAGCTACCAACCAGTTAGCAAAAATAGCCGGCAAACTATTTTTTCTACTTTTGCCCACGTAATGCCTTTTTGTAAACAGCACATTGGACCATCGTGCTAAAACCGACTGAAGCAAAAAAAAAAACTTTCCACTAGCCTTCCGTTGTGGTTACAACTTAAGGAAGAATATAGTATTTCCAATAGGACATTGGTACTACAGACCTAAAACACTATAAAAATTCGTACGAGATTGTTCCCATTCCATAGGTAAGGACGTTCTCTCTGGTAGAGTAAATTGTAATTTTTTCTTCAAAATAAATAACTCCTTTCCGTCTAAGTTTCTCGTTCGGCTGATCAGTGCTGACCTGAGACTCTCTGGCAAAATTGGCAGGGCGCACAGGCCTTCTCTCGAGGCTCCCACACAAAGTCAACTATACACATCAACCAGCTTGATATCACGAGAAAAAAATGACTTGGATGCATCATTGTTGCCAATTCTGTCTGGTTAGCGGAACTATGGCTTTGGAAGGGCCTCAGTCTTGCATAGGTTGTAATTTGTAAATAACTTGAGCAACATGCGCTTTCAAACGAATAGTTCCTTGCAGGGACCTCATAAAAGTGTCAGTAATTGCTGTTGCTCAATTTTAAGAAAATAAACCATGTTAAATTACAGCAGAAGGCAGCGCGACGCTCCACATCCATGCGTAGACTGGCGTGACGCAATTTTTTAGCCGCAAATATGGTGCTCTCGTAAACTTGCCAATTGTATGCGTGAAAATGTAGATGAGCTCAGAGAGCACGGTGGCTCAAATAGCGGACAGTGCAGCCTTCCAAAAGCATTTCAGCCTGTGCCATCTTTCTCTCGTGCCGTTGTTTCGATCATGAAGGCCACTGATGTCGAAACTATTCAAACGGCTATCAGGGGCCAAAAAACAACGGTCGGTACAGTACTCAACATCTGGCCACCGGCAATGCAGAATGCTCATGTACTCATGTTATCGAAAAATTGTCTTAGCGTCACATTGAAACAGCCACAGCGTTTTAGGAATTTTCATTGTCTTGTAAGGCTCTGAAGGCCTACGATGTTAGCGTATAACGGCATTGGTTTTTAAGATTTTTGTAGGAACGTATGACCGCTCGTGTGTTGTGCCTGCTACCTCGTGTCAGTTAGGTTCTTGCACTCGTGTAAGATAACCGTCTTCCGGCATTCCTAAATTTTACATTGCGTTTATTTATCGTTAGTTGGCGGCCCTCGTCAGTGTCGTGATGTAATCAGTTGTGTTTAAACAGGATGGCATGCACTGAAAATGGGAGGTACCCAATGCGATGCGCACCCACACTTTGGATAGAACGCGGATGTTGTTTGAAGCGCGAGCAGCGCGTTTAGTATTCGAAAGTATTTTCTTCTCTTGCGCTTGTAGGTGTCTGAATGATTTCGAGTATTTCGCAGAACGTAGACGATACAGTATTGCAATGCAGATACACCTATGCTATTGATACTTGATGGCGCCATCGAACGTGCGACCAGTGTTGAGGCAGCCACCCTTGGTGCTCGAGTATGCGAGAACGTGAAAGTGTTTTCATGTGGCAGCCCATAAGCTTCACATTTACTGCATAGAACACTCCGCACTGAGACTTTGTCATCACCGTTCGAACGTTGAGAGCGGCTGCTTATTTACGCTTGCGAGCTTTGTTCCGTAAAAGGCGAAATCTATTATTCCCGTTATCGAAAGGAATTAAGGACGCAATTCTTGGGCAGCCCGTGAAACCGGGAAATAAGAACGTACTGTTATAATCGGCAATGCAAAGATCCGGCCTGCAAGTGTCGGTCATCACCGTACCTGCCATACGCGGTCCGCGTCCCACAAGAACGCTTGACCAGAAGCGCGTGCACTGACCGGTGTAAAAGGAGCGTGTTTATGGGCGCTGCCGCTCTCTCTCTCTCTGGCCTTCGCTAGCCCTCTCGTTTCTTGTGGGCTCTTGTGATGTAAAGGCGCTTTTCTACCTTTTTTTGTAAAATCACCGGTATATATTGAATTGAAACGCCTCTTTACCTTCTAATCAAGCTCCTCAAGAGTCATCTTTGCCTGAAAATGAGTGCCAATCTCTACTACTCCTCGGCCATATCAGTTGGTGTTTATTTTGCACTTTCACTGAAGATCTAATTTCGTGAAGCAGCAAACAGTAAGGAACTGCCAGAATCTATAACGGGGTTGCTTAGCAAGCAGATTCGCCTTTGAAGAGCAAAGCTGTTTAGCAAACCGTTCCTGGTGAGTCGATAGCATGAAACTGTTATCACCTTCACGAATATGTGCCACTGTGCGGCTACCTGAGAACGAGTACAGAGAGAGCCAGAGAAAGAAAGAACGAGAGAAACAAATAGAGAGACAGAAAGAAAGATATAAAAAAGAGAAAGAGAAAAATATCTTAACGAAAAAGTTCTTCACGAGGCGGCATGCGAACCAGCGTATCCTCGATCCGAAGACGAGCGTCCTAGCCACTCGGCTATCCAGGCACGCTAGCAGAGTACAGCATATCCTTGTAGAGCATATTGTAGCAAGGGGGTGAGAAAGGGAATTGAGCGTGAGGTGGAGAGATCCGATGGTGTGGGGGAGGGAAAGGAGGAGAGGAGAGAGTAGCGGGTAGCACACAAAGAATGAGAAAGAGAGAAATAGGGAGAGAGGAATGCAGAAACAAAAGAGAGATCATCAACGAAAGAGAGAGAAAGAAGAAGAGAAAAAAATTCGGCAGAACCCACGACTTGTGGGAATCAGTTTCATGCATAGCAGTCAACAAGCAGTTGTCCATGCGGCATTTTTTTTTACTTTGAGGCAAGCGTTGCGAGGTGGATTGACGTGTTTTTTGTAAGCGTAGCAGTTTTGTGCACATCGTGGCCATAACAGGCAAGTCGACTACACTGGCGAGTAAAGGGTAACTTATCGTCTGACGTAACGTCAGCACTCACTTTACTGCACAGACGTGAATATTACCGAAACTAAGTGCACTTTACGGTGCGATGATGTGAATATGATACGCAACTTTTGTTAGCGTATTCCTCCGGGGTCAAGCAATGCTTGGGTATAGCCTGCTGAATCATAGGGATACAGATGCAATGTTTATTAGACTTGTGTGAAAGCGTCTGTCACGGTATATCTGTGTTTATGGTGCTCGGCTACTGCACCGAAGGTCGCGGGTTCAATGCCGGCCGCGGCGGTCGCATTTTGGTGAGGCGAAACGGTAGATACCTGTCTAGTGTGCGATGCCAGCGCATGTTAAAGAACAACAGGTGGTCGAACAGCATACTGCAGCATGCGAGAGCTCGTGGCCCTAAAGTGCTCCACTTAAAAAACATTATGGCTCTTATCCACGCTGTGGACGTGACTGGACAGCGAAGCTGTAAACGACACTCAGAACGATTGCGCATTGCGACATCGCTTGAATGGTCTTCCGCGTTAGAATCGTGAAACAAAGACATTGGTGTCTGTCCTTAACCGGGAGGGATGGCCAGGAAGTGCTTCTGATTTTGCAGACCGGCCATGCATGTTTCGTCGTACATGCCTGACTCAACGCGTTCATAGCCATGACGTATTGTTTTCGGCCATGGAAGTCATCGCGTCCATCAGCCTCTCGATCTCGTCTACCACCCCTTCGTAAGGGAGAGTTGCAAGTCTCTGTGTTGAAACGAATGTTGTTGAACTTGTTAAGCGGACTCTGGAGAAGAACGTCTATTAAAGTTAGAATCTGCACCCTTGAAACGGCTGATAGCCTTGTATCTTTATTGCTTACGCTGAGTGCCCTGGACACGATGTTCACCCGTCGCACGAGCACGAAGCCGTAGTTCAGAATGTCGTCTGTGCTTTCGACGTTGCTCCTCGTATGCACGTTGCTCTTCAGGGGTCCTCAGTATAGAGGGCCTTCCTATAGCCCCGTCACAGCTGAAATACAATGCCTTACAAGGCGGACCATGTTATATACATATATATATATATATATATATATATATATATATATATATATATGTAATGACGTCACGTCCAAAATTACAAACTGCGCTGTCGCAAAGCTGCGCTTTAGTGTATACTTCATATGGCTACTGACGTCAGGCCGCCTGTTACAGGGGCCCCATGATCCATCGTGAGGTTTTGATGCTTGTTTTGTGGCTTTTCTATTGAAAGAAATACTGAGCTGTATGCTGCAGGCCAAATGCTTTTTTGGCCACGCGCTTTTTTTGCCCCCGCAGAGGAAAACGTTGGGGGTTAAAAGTACACAGCTTTGCTGTGAACAAGAGGATGACCTTATCTTCAGGTTGGGCGGCACCATGCCACCGATTTCCCGCGGGATGGGTGCCCTCTCAAAGAATTATGTACTTGGTTCTACCATGCACCAGAACGGAAGCGCGCTTTTACCTGCTTCAAAGGTAAGTACCTGGCGGCAGCAATTCCCTGCCTGCCACAGCAGCGGCGCATGCTCGACTATTTCACGAAGGCTGTTGAGGGTTAAGGTAAGCCCAGGAGCCTTTGCAGAACCTGGCGGGGCCATCTTTCGAGATGGGTACCCGTGAACAACCGAAAGCATGGTCGGTATACTGTGCCCGCAGAAAAAAAACGGTGGGTCTCCGGTTGGCACTGGGAATGCAACCCACGTCTTACCGGTTGGAAGTGGACGCTCAACCATATAGCCACCTCTGGGCAATTCGTCATTGTGCCGTTCGCTTTAGTAGCAGCGCCGCAGGGGCGTGAGAATGGATGAGATATGTGGTGCTGAGCGGTTCTGCAGCGATGGCTCTTCGAAGCATGCGCGGTCTACACGGACTGAAATGCGCAAGTCGCGCTCGCTTCTAATCGGCGTGAGGCCCAACTTAGCTGCTTGTGCTCGCTTCTTCGTGAGTTCTTCCGCTGCTGTAGCAGTCAGAAAACCCCTCTTCTCGGTGCCATTTACGTCGCTGTGTGGGCTTGCAGGTTCTTTTCAAAGCGCTATGGGCTCAGTAGGCTTTTACCATGGCACTCTTAGAAAGTTTGCAGCATCCCGGTATCTTTTTTTCTGGGCGAGCATATATTTATTACTCGATGCCGACAGAATTCACGTTTTCGGCGGTCGGAGGCGTGGCGACAGTAGGTACAAATGTGTTTAGAACACTAGCTGTGGGATTTAGAGTACGGTGGGAAAGCTATTGTGGGGGTTCTGAAAGCCACCTCATTAAATGAATGAGATGGGATATTGTAATGTGTGTTGATCACAATTTGTGAATGCATTAGAGCACTCAGTGCACTTTTAAAAGCACTTCGCAGGGTGTATGACACTGCTCATGGAGCCGAACTGCATACGCAATGTGCTCTCTTTCTTCTGCACGACCACCTTACGTCCTCCGTTGTCTCTCACAATGGTTCTTTTTATTTTTGACAATTTTGCAAAAAGTCATAATTGGCCACTCAGGCATTTTTCATGAATATCACCAGTACGATTATCCTTTTATATAAGCACGCCTAATAGTGTTTCGGAAAAAATGTAATTTGCCTATCACCTGTAATGTTTGCCTATCACCTGCTCCAACACACGCTTCCCGTATGGTGGTTATATGCCAGAGTCGAGTGTACGTCAGAATACGGTTGAGTGATCCGAACGGTGAGTGTTCACAGTAGGCAATTCATTAGCGGGTTTAAGAATGGGGCACCCAAGACACTGTGTCCCCAAGTTGTGCTGTGTAGGCTGCTCTTGCGTTCAGAGTAGAGCTGTGCACGGGCCGTATTTCCGAGCCCGAGCCCGGCCTAGGCCCGCTGACTTTGTCGAAGGCCCGCCCGGGGCCGACGGCAAAGGGCGGCGAGCCCGCCCGGCCCGGCCCGACGTACGAAAACACAATCCCGGATCCGGCCTGGCCCAGCCCGGCTTTTTGAAGCTTCGCTGCGAAAACAAAACATCGTTTTCCGGTAATTTGGCGTTTTATTGAGCATAGCAAATGTGATCAAACGACACACGACGAACGGTCTCTATTACACAGATTACAAATTGTCGTGCAAAAACAGCAAGCAAATAGACGGCCTTATGCCAGCAACAATAGAGTTCGCTCGCCAAAGCCGCCACGTGTATGGGGTATGCCCATGCAAGCGTAAGCTTCCACGAAGGCGATCTACGTCGGGTCGCTCGCGCTGTCGCGTACATTTTCCCTCATATGGGATTTGGCCTTAAAACTAACGCGAACAGTCGCGTGGCGCCGTCACTAGCTCAGGTGGTGTTACTTCTCTGTTTGGCGGAGTGCAACAGAGGCAGTGCTTTACCTGCTCGCCTTTTGTGTTTAAAGTAGCGAATGGAAGGGAAAAGTGGTAAAGGGCGGTCGAAAAAAAGGCGCTGTGTGCGTGCTGGAAAACAATTCCCGCTCATTCTCTATATTTCGGGCTTGAGTCAGGCTTTGCGCCGGGCCCGAGCCCGGGCGGATAAAACTCCAAGTAGCCCCAGCCCGGCCCGGGCCCCATGTGAAAATACGTCGGCCCGCATGAGCCTGGCCCGCGGGCTGGGTCGAGCTCGGGCTTTCGGGCTACCCAGAGCCCGTGCACACCTCTACTTCAGAGGACCAAGAGTGTTTGAGAGTTCGGCTAAAAACGATCGATGTTGAAGGTCAAACGCACGGGACGCCAAGCGTGGCCAAATGAAATTCATGCGAGACGCGAGCCGTGCTGCGTGGTGTGGCCCGCGCTGTACATGCGTCGTCTCGCTGGCAACACACGCTAGTTCTCAATTTTTGGGTCTTGGGACGGCGCGAGCGCTAGAGCCGAATAGTGGCTTGCTTTCTACGCATGCGCTCTGGCGGCTCGCAAATTTCTTCAGTCCCCTATCTCTTTGGGTTCCCAATTCTAAAACTCAGTAATAATTCATTCATTGATTAAGCTTAATGAATGGATGTTATAGGGTAGGCACCACAATCGCACGTAAACCTGACATGAAAGTTACTGCAGCATGAGCTTTGAGTGCTCGTAAAGAATGCTGTCAGGAATTTGGACAGGTAACAAGCGTCTTACAGCAAAATAATTTGAATTTTAAAGTCTAGAAGCGAGTCGTCCTCTTTTACCGGTATCGTCGCAAAACCATTAGCAAGACGCGATGAAAGAGCTCAAAAATACGTGACGTTGGAGATGTTACGGCAAAATGATGACCGCGACCACGTGCAGCATAAACCCATGACAGCGCCCAATATCAATGGATCAAGAAAGTCAGTTTCACCACAAGTGTGAAGCAATGAATGCGATAGAAAAATCATGTTGTTATAGGAAGTGACTCTGGCAGCTAAATCTTTTGGAGCTGATCACGCGTAACTCTACAAATCCCTTGTTAAACAGCATACGGCCGCTCCAAGGAGAGATGCTCTTTCCGCAGAGTCTCAAAACGTTCAGAGCGCAGCACGCTGAAGGCTGTACGAGCCACCTGCTGATGGCTGCCGAGATAGCGCGCGCGGTAGCGATCGCGACAGTGCCCTTAGAATCAATGTTCAAAGTTGCTGCTCGGATTACGTCCCTCCCCCTTCCTCGCGTAATCTTTCATGACGGACAGCGCGTTTGCTCTCCGCGTCGGCGCCATAATGTTTCTCGAGCGGGGAGATGTTATCGCATCCGCCCTCCGAGCGACGGTGATGGGCCGCTAACTTTGATATCCGCTGTAGTCGCGTTCGTCGCTCCCGTTCGCGCGCGTTTACCCGGGGTAGAACACACTGCACGGAGGGATGTTATCAATTTCGACTTTATAGGGGACATGACGGCTACGGCAAAAGCCTGTCGAGAGTGTACGTATAATTGCTGTGTCTATAAACCGAAACTGTTTTCCACCTGCACTTCCTCGCGTCCAGGTGGACGCTCATTGTCGGATTTCCTTGACTCCGATAGCAACAAATACACAGTCTCGTTGTCGATGGACGCAGCTGCGCGTTTCGGTAAAACTCCCGCCTGAAAGTGAAGGCGCACGAGGGAATTGTATCTGTGCGGCACGTGTTTTCTTTCGTAACCGCTTTGGTCGTCCACGTGGTATTTGTGTGATGTGATACTTGTTTTCGCCGCAACCAGATGTTTTCTGCCTCTTGGCGTGAGGTTTCGAAATCTTGATCGAAGATTTTGGTTTCTGCACTCCTTGAAGTTCTGGTCACTGCCCGAGTACTGATTTGCACGTCTTCTGATTGCAGCGATGTAATTACAGCAGAGCTGTTATCGTCGAACTTTGGCTCGTGTCATAGATGAAAAATTATTGTGATCGTGAACCGGTACGTGCTCGACGACGCCCACGCGTTTGTACAGTCTACAGATGAATAACAAGAGCTCTGCTGTGATCCAGCCTTGCGCGACTTAGTGGAAGTTGCGCTTTTTGTCTGTGTCGCAACCATTGCGGTGCAGGTGCCGCTGGACACCGTATCTATGTGGCGAATCTCCTACGCGATTACGCAGAAGTATGGTAGCTGTTCTTCAGTCAGTTGTTTTCTCTGAGCACTCGACGCCGACATTTCCGCAGCTGCCGCAATGCTTGCACTAAAATGCCGGAGTGCTGCCGCTTTCCAGGTGAAAGTAATGCAGTCGCACTGCGACGTGACTAACTGTCCCGTCATTTTTTATTTTTCATGTTGTTCAAATGTGTTAAGCAACGTTGCCACGCGCTTTTTTCTCTTTTGGCCGCTTGATAGTCCTGCCATCCTTACAAATTTTGTGGTGGCTCGTTTTAGTTTCTGCCGATCTGGTGCCGACTGGTGTGACATATTTCTTGACTGTTTTGGGTTGAGCTGTGATTTTTAGCTCCTGCGTGACCTGTGTCATTCACTTCTTGATATCTGATATGAATTGCATTGAATATTTGGGAGTGTCTGATTTTCCACGGTTATCGCCTCGATCATTATTGATATAGTACTTTCTCAAGTATTTCTGCTTGGCCCGTTGACGGTTTGTCTCTTGGTGGGCTTACCTGGCTACCTGTGACAGTGTTGTCGTGGGTTGTTGTTCGTTACAGTTCTGCCACAAACTGATGCCGATCTCATTCGGCGTGTTGTTCATCTAGAACTTCATTTCGATTATTCACCTGTTGTTCATCAAGCTCAACTTCCTTTTCGTATCACTGTCATTTGCGTTCTCCGGCTCGATCTTGTTCCCGCAGCTGTGCGATCTGCGTATTGACTGTTTCACAACCGGGATCACGCTGTACGTTTGTATTGTGTTTTGGAGCTGTGGAAAATGCAAATCTCGCGTAGCTCACCTGAAGCTTATGTGGCTGCTGCTGTTGCACGGGATTTGGCATTTGCATTGACCTGGATAGTTTCCTAGATGGAATACATTTTTTCCTTAAATGAATGTTGGGCTCGGGGTGATTCCTGTTACCTCAATTGCGTTATAGCTGTTGTTTTTTTTACCTGTCATCTGTGCTCCTCACTGGAGGCACTGGCGATGATTAGTGTTCTTCGTGCGAGGTTTCTTCATTTTTCTTCAACATTGGGTGCTGCCGGCGTCCTGGTGCCCGATCTCATACATGTTCTATAGTAGAACAAAACGCACCTTCACGAAAGGACGCCAGGGAGCAAACAGCCAATAAGCGAAGAGAAAGCACCCCGTAAGAATACGTCACGAATTGATCGTCGGCTGGGGGCCCGTATAAGTAATTCAGAGATGTTTACAACACGTGAGGAAATACAGTATTTAAGCTGAATAATATTTTACATGGACACTCTTTTTCAACCTTTAAATTGAAGAGCGCGATGGCTTTAACAACTCTTGTGTGGTAATGTCCTGTATCATGAGTCGAAAATTCACGAGACGTTTGGTGGTGGCGCTCGAGACCATTTCTGCGAACTGTCGGCGCAGGATTTAATTAGGCCAGACACAAAGCAGGCTAATTCATTTCTCTGGCGCGGTATCTTACGTTTCGATTCCAACATCCGGGGACCGCTGCATAGCCGTTCTATCGGTAGGGATGGTGTCTCCCTCCGTCTTTTGCCCGACTCGCCGGGCATAAGACAAACTGATTCGGAGGGCTGCCTGTTACGGTTGCTGTTTGCATGTCTGACCGTCACACGAGCCTTCACCAATTCTGTGCTGCGCGATAGAACGTTCTATCAAAGGACGTCTAACACTATCCGCACCTGGAGTGCCTCCCAAGCACACGGAACACCTTATCGTGCTCTCATGCCCATGGGTGGTGGTGATGATTGGGGATTCTTTGACTTTCAATGCTTGCAGATGTTGGCCGACGGAGGAAGCAAAACCTGGCGTTGGCCCACTTGAAATCATTCGGCGCATACACGAGCGGTACGCTTGTATGAATGGTGTCTTATCTGTCCTGCTATGTAATAAATTCATTTCAGAAAGGAAACACCGACCAAGAGAATGAGCGCCTTAGATCAATTACCTAGCGTGCGAGCACGCTCGTTTGAACGTCGTTTGTTCGTAAGCTCATCTTTCCTAGTAAAAGTTTCATTTGTGTGTGGCTGATATCGCGAACAACACCTGGGAGGCTACGCTGTCCATCGCATGCCCGGAGGACCAACCCTGTGCAGTCCGGCGGACCCAAGATGCCACGAGGACTCAAGGTCTTGCCATCACCTGTGGAAGAGGGGTTCCCGTAGGGCTAGTCTCCCGGCCCCCGCCTCCCTTGACCCCAGCAAGGACAAAAATAAAGTGTCGTCGCTCTCTCTCCCGTGCTTCTAGGCGATCCTGTTGTAATATTTCATGTGGGGCGAGGGCGGAAATGAAATCCGTGCCTGCCATGTTTCTTCCTTCACGCGATCGTGCGAACTGCTTGACTGAGAATATATTGGAATGGTTGGCTTGCCTTGAGAATGATGCTCGTTAGACTTGATATTAGTATGTCCTTTGTCGTCATAAACAGCCTTTTGCGGCCAAGGCTGGCACTTTAGTATATGGAAGCGACTTCCTCAGTTGCTGGCCACACCGAATGGCTGACCATCACGGCCCTCTCTGACCTTGTCTTCATGACTTCGTTAACCAAATTACAGTGATTCCACTCCTGCGCCAACTGCGCCAAAATGCACCAAATTGTATTTACTGCGCCATCCTGATAATATCGACGAAAATTGCGCCAAACTGCGCTAGAGTGTAGGGTTTGCGAATGTCTGTCACCGGCAATCGCACCGCTGGCACGTCAAAACATCTTGGGGCCGTCAAAGTTACAACCACGGGCCAAGAATTATTCCGCCGTATAAACAGCGCTCGCGCATGCGTTCCGAGTAAGCCATGACGCCATGCACGGTGCCGACGCAGCTTCTGTTCTGCAATTCGGCTTGACAGCAAAACGCGCTCTTCGCAGAGGCTCGTGACGTCTAGGCCTATCGGTAGCGAGAAAGTGTGGCGGCGATTCATCCGCGAACGTCGTCTGTTCCAGAAACGCTGCTGATAGCTCGCTGCAAGCGTCGCACGGCACGTAATAAAAGCGATGTTGAGTAATAACCACACGGGTGCCGCTAAAATGTCTGTCACTTCTGTTTCTGGTTATCGCGCGAAATGAAATCGGGGATCACTAGCAATAGAATATATGGAACAATATCGAATTTTCCGTGCTTCGCGTCTATGGAAGAGCGTGTGAATGGTGGGACAGCATTGACTCTTTTCCTCAGATATACTTTATTCATGGTTCTTCATCCAGAAGAACTTCTCTTAATTCCTTCCACCAGCACATCCGGGTTTGCAGTCTACGGTAAATACTCCTTAAAAGGCCCTGCCTTTTCGAGCTCGTGAGTGCTAGGGTTCCGATTCCATTTTTTTTCTTGCATTTTTAAATCAGTTTCACCGCAAGGGTGAAGCAATGGATACGATAGCAACGATCCGATCTCGCGTAACTCTACAAAACGCTGGTGTAAGAGAATACGGCCGCTCCAGGGAGAGATGCTCTTTCCGCGCAGTCTGTTCGCGTTGAGAGCGCAGCACGTAGAAGGGTGTACGAGCCGCCCGCGCATGGCTGTCGATAGCGACCGCGCCCTTAGTATCAAAGTTCAAAGTTGCTGCTCTAGCGACCCCTGCTTCCCCTCGCGTCTTTTCATGCAAGTTCAAGAGGGGCAGGGCGTTTCCTCTCTGCTGCGACGGCAGGCCTACCAAGCGGGGTGATGTTATTGCATGCGCCCTCCGAGCGACGGAGAGGGCCGGCTCGTTTGACCTCTGCTTCAGCCTCGTTCGTCGGCCCCGCTCGCGCGCTTTTACTCCCGGTAGAACATACGATGCGCGGGGGGATGCTATCAATTCGGACTTTATACGGGACATGACGGCAAAAACCCGCCGAGAGTGTCCATATAATTGCTATCGTAACAAAATGTAATCCAATTAATAAAAACATGTCTCCTGGCCGGAACAGCCGCAATTCCGTTTTAATATGCGCAGCTGTCAGCAGCGGGCCCATCGCTGACAGCCCACAGTGTAGCGGCTACACCATGTTACACGTCCGCTGCTCGCTGTCCAAGGTCAATAGCTCACGGTTAAAAAAAACTAAGTTTCGCTTTAGGGCGAAGCAGTGAATGCGATACCAACAAATTGTATTGTTATACGAAGTAAGGCTAGCAGCTAACTCTTTTATATCCGAGCTCGCGTAACTCAACAAAACGCTGATTTAAGGGAATAGGGCGCTCCAGGAACCGAAGCGGTTTTCGTGCTGTGAGTTCTCTGAACGCGAAGTAAGTGTTGTGAGCACAGCAAGTTTACGAGCCGTTTGCTAATGCCTCGAGATAGCACGCGTGCCAGTGACTGCACCCTTCGAGCGATGCAGTCCTCCCCACCCTGGCGTTCCTTCAGGCTCCTTACGAAAGACGGGCGGGGCTTTTCCTCTCTGTTTGATGAGCACTCGACGGCAGGCCCGCACCGGGAAAATGTTATCGCATGCGCTCTCCGTGCGATGGAGACGGCCGGCTCGTTTAATCTCCACGTCAGCCGCGTTCGTCGACAGTGCTCGCGTGCTTTTACGCCCGGGTAAAATGGGCGGGGTGATGTTATCAATTTGGACTTTATACAAAAAATTACGGCAACGCCGTTGGCAAAAACCCGTCGAGAGTGTCCATATAATTGCTATCACAATAAAAAAAATGAGGAGCCATTCCACTCTCTGAAGTGGATAAGTGAAGCTGTGTCGCGCATGGCATAGAGGTGACATGATGGAGGACAGTTTGGCATGTAAGGCCAGGCTGTTAACGTTCAATGCGCCATATTGATACGAAAGCCTTAGATCTATGCTTCATCAAACACGAAAATTGACCGCCGGCGGCGTTAATCGATCTGTGCAAAAAACAATCATCACTTGATGGCGTCATCATGGCGTCATAGATCGTAATGTCCAGGGACGTAGCCAAGGGGGGTTGGGGGGTTCAACCCCCCCCCCCCCCCCGAAGTTTTTCAATTTTACTTGCGTATATATACACGCACATACAAACGCATGCACGAACATACATAAAGTATGGTTGAACCCCCCCCCCCCCCGTAAAAAGTTTCTGGCTACGCCTGGTAATGTCATAATGTTCGGTGTGCCGATCATGGAGGCAGTGAAACACCATGTGAGGTGCAGAATTAAAGCTTGCAGAAAGGGAGGGGGATGATCAACATATTGATCGAGAAGAAAAAGAACCCGGCTTTCGCTTTGGTGTCGTCTTAGGGGAATGCATTAGGGACAGTGGGACTCTCTAGCATTGAGGCACTGTTGTACGTCACGGCGTTTCTCTACCACGCCTGTGATAACCAGATAGATGTATTTAGAATGTTATTTCATAAAGTACAATTTTATTGATCCGGTATCCTGTTTATTTGCTAGCGTCGAAAATAATCACTGAAGAGGTTAATCCAGAACACTAAACTGCATGAGCCCTTCTTTTTGCATTATGGAGGGAAATATGGAGTTCTCCTGAGATTATCTTTTCCATGAGATTTGCAATGAATCGAAATATTTCTAGATCTTCATAAGAGCCCCATAATAATTATTCAGGTGCTTGAATGTTAATTGCGTCTCTTCGAAAAATCACTTAGGGGACCCTCGAGCGTTCGCTTTCAAGAGTACAACGCGATAGCGTTCTCGTAATTCGTTCGCATTGCCTCCTCAATTGCTAGCCTCGATTCGCTTCACTTTGGACACCTCTACTGTGCCGAAAAGGTAGGAACGGCGGTGAGCTTATCACTGGCCGTTTGAAACTGTCCTAGAATGCCTATAGACCCTTTTCGAAAAAGGGCGCCCCTAGCGCCGCGCACGCAAACTACAGGCTGCCGCCATTATGAGGGCACCGCAGCAGACGACGCAGGCTTCGGCAACGTGCCAGTGCGTGACATTTCAGCACCGCCGAATCGCGAACTGTCATCAACGTTTTTCGTAGAGACGGCGTGCTGCAATGGTGCAGACGTGCTGCGTTCCCATGTGCCACCATCAAGGATATCGCGACGAGAACAGCGATAATGTACGCGATAAAACTTGAACAACAAACGCACGTGCTCTCTCTCCGTACGTGATGTCAAACGGACGTGCGGAAGAGCGCCGTTTTGTAAACGCGCTACAGAAACGGACGTGCTTATTTCACAGCGCCATGTGTAGCCTTGCTTTTACGAATGAATAGTCTTCTCCCGAGTGCCTGCATGCGGTGAATGGCGATAGACTGTTGGTGCAGAAATACTGCGAGGGTTCGTTAGGTCAGCCAGAAAAATAAAAATGAAGTTGCGTACCGTTCATTTAGTAGCAACAGTACTCGCATATCGCAAGTCACGTGTCAATATTTTTTAGTACAAACAGAGGCGTAGGCAGAAATTTTTTTCCGGGGGGGGGGGGGGGGCACCTTGTTCTGAAGTGGGGGCCGGGCAGGCAGGTGTGGTCGAGTGTCATTTTGCGCTCTGCGTGCCATGCAAAAAAAATTTCGGGGGGGAGGGGGGGAGGCACGGGCCCGGTGTGCACCCCCCCCCCCGGCTACGCCACTGCATACAAATATACCCAACGCGTGCCGTCCGAAAAATAGTTGCGTGGTGTGGCTTGCGGCCTTGCGGCAGACAGGATTTTCACCGGTTGCGGTCGCATAGTTCCGCGACAGTGACGTACTTCCTTTCCTTCGGTGAGAAGTTTTTAGTTTGTAGCCTTCGGTGAGAAGTTTCTAGTTTGTAGCTTTCGGTGAGAAGTTTGTAGCTTCGGCGAGCCTTTTTTTCCCGGTCCGGGCGCGCACGCGAGTTGGCTGTGGTCACGGTCCCGCAACCGCGGCAGTCGAGCCAAACTGCTCGTCAAAACCGTTGAAGGGTACAAAATGTTGCTCATTGTGCATCGGAAGCACCTCAGAAAGACCAACGGAGAGTACTAAGAGCTCGTTCAAGCACGCAAACGGTGAGATTTCAGCGGATGACACGGAGAACTAGCCGCCAACACAAACATCACACTCACGCATTTGACGGCTCGCTTTCCATGCCCTCACGATGGCGCTGGCTATCCCAGGCTCCTTTGCGAAGCGAAACTGACGAAAAGCCCACCGTCAGGTGGCGTATTTATGAAAAGGGTCTATTGCAATAGAGCTGCCAAGTGACCTCTTTGTCATAATTCTCCCTTTCGCGATTTGGCGAAGTACCCACTACGCGTCGGTAAAGCAACACGCGCACCTGTGCAGCTGTACACATAGTTGCTGCTGTTGCTGCTCGAGTCCTGATATATAATCATGCCTGAACGCTTTGTGACGAGTGGGGACCAGCACTATAAACCACTCACTCATTGTGCAATTCTCATGTTTTGATGTCCCAATTTCTATGGAAGCGAAAGTGCTTCTATGTAGCGAAAGTGTTGACCCCACGTGGTCAACATTTCCGAAGCCATCTACTACGGTGTCCCTCACAATCATATCGTGGTTTCGACACTTGCTTAGAACACTTGGTAGAACACTTGGCTTAGACACTTGGTAGAACACTTGCTTTCCATGCAGAAGGCCTTGGTTTTATTCGTACTCCAGCCGAACGTTATTGTTATTATTTCCATTTATCTGGAGGTTTTGCTCACGGACAACGGCTATTTCTTGCTTACAACCAACGACGGAGACGCCGCAATTTCTGCGAAACGAGCTCTTTAACGGTGACGCGTTAAAATTGGTGAGCTAACTATTTCAGTTATTGCTCTTCCCGCATCTCATGTGTGGTTCGTTTATGAAGGGAATTCGACGTCAGGTTAAGAAAAACATATCGACACTGACGTACAGAATGACTGAAATGTGTTCTTCCTGCGCTAGGTTTTAACACACGGCGACGGGGTTCCTGTAAACTGAGTGACATAAAGTGTATATATTTACAAATGTATTATTTGGTCATCTTTAATGCTCTTCTGTTTTATTCTAGTTGTTATAATTCGTATATCGTCTTGAGTTCTGGATTCCGTATTTCCTTCATTATTACTCTTTTGTGGTCTGTGAAGTGGAGAGCCAATGATTCTTCGATCGGATCGAATCTAAAGTTGCCAAAGTCAAGGTCTATGCATGTTCCTCGGGTGGTTGTTGGTTGTTTCCAGTCATATGAAATGCATCGTAGAGCGTATCGAGAGATTATATACTGCATAATCCGGTCGCTGTCCATAATGTCTACGTTGAAGTCACCGACTAGTATAAAGGGTTTGTGCTTGTACTTTGTCCCTTAATCGTAATCGCAACATACACACTTACGTTTCGCTTTAGAGGAGGAAATGCCGCGGACTTCACTAAAGTTGTCTCCGACTCAAGCTCTTAAGAAAGCATTTCTTCGCGGTTTCTGGTTGAAGACAAACTATCAGGCACGACACCTTCCACATCCCACTGTGCACATCCTTCAAAAATGTGATAGCCAGATTTGTTGTTTTCGGGAACATAGTGCCTTTAATTATTATTCGATTTCATTTTTATTACAATATGTCAGGAGTGTTTTAAATGCTACATATGAATTTATCTGAGACTTTATTATCGTAATCGTAGTCGCAACATACACATAATGTTTCGACTATAGCAATGGTTGTCTATATATTGAGAGTCGACGACAAAGCTAGGTCCTAAGGTGCTTCGCCCCTAAAAATTGGAGGAAGAGAGCCATGTACGGGCCGGGCCGCATGCGGCCCGCGGGTGGCCTTTTTGAGACCCCTGATGTAAGTCATCTTGGATACTGTTGTGCGGCGGTCTCCTACACCGTGCATTTGCTTAGGACAGGCTGCGCGTTTCTGTGAACGTTATTGATGCGTTTGTGATCCGACGCTGTCAAAATTGCGAGATATTTTTAGAATTCGTTATTGACGGGATAATTGCCCCTAGCGTGTGATCTATCTTTGTCTGTAGCCTACATATGTGTGCGTCCTTGTAATAAAAATCAGTTGGAAGTCTCGCTAGTACTCTTCTTTTCTATGTGTACTTTGTCTAATTTTTTGCGCTGAGCCGTTTAATAATGGAAGACCAACTAGTGTAATCACGCGCTTTATTGCCCCTAGGAGCTTGAAAATGGTATCCGCGGGTACATCTCGCTGAGTTCAGGCGATAGTTAGGTTGCATTCCTACTTTTGTATCGCATAGAAAAAGGAGATACGTATGCGGCGCTCATCGAAAGATTAAAAAAGGCTGTTCAATCTGAAATGACTATATTAAGCTTTAACTCAGTTTAAGTTGCGTTTCTTCAAAACTGATTTAAGCTGAGGTTTAACATGCTTAAAAAATGGACTATGCTTTTAATGAGAGAGAAGCCCCCAGTTTCAAGAAACTCTCAAGAAAAAGCCTGCTTCTTTTTGTGGGCTGACATTCAAGACGGCCGCATTTGTTTCTGTTACGACTCGGCTCCAAAGGCTGTAGCAGTCCTCAAGCATTGTGTATCAACGACAGTTGCATACAATAGAGCTCTCCCATAGAGTATTACATGTGGTATACTCGCGGACAACTTTTCTTGGCTACGAAGGGAAAGCTACGGGGGTGGAGCTTCTGCGCATGTACTCCTGCGCGAAGTAGTCCTGCGCGCGTTTCTCACCGCTGTGGGAAGTGATGACTGCGCGCAGTCAGCGTTGGATACTGACGCAGACTCTGATTAGCGTTCGATGTACACGTTAAAGGTGGGACTTTTTCAGGCGTGCGAACGGAAAGCGACAACGTATACAGTGAAATAAATAGAAACATCTCGCTGTTTCTAGCAGCGTCCCGTCTCGAAGAGCTGCATGTAGAAAATAAAGGAGTAGTTTTTATATATCACGTAAAAAATACAGGAGCAATTGTGGAGCTACATTCCTTGGCGGTAGGATACACGCTATTTGGCTCTGTTGCCTTCGCTTCATTGGAAGAAAAGTTGTCCGCGAGTTAAGTTGCTGTCGTTTTCTCGTTCCCGCTGTTTGTTCAAGCAGCTCCTTGTTCCAGAGGCAATGCATTTTATGTCAGTCTCGTAGCCAAGCTTGCGGCTCTACCTTAGTGCTCCAAATGTTTCCTAAAATATTACGAGAAACCTCTGAACAATTCCAGACCCATTACACTCTGTTAATGCGGATGGCCAGCGAAGCGAAGTGGACGGCTGTTCGTGGCCTCGGTGGTCGCATGCGCCCTATCGCTCGGGCATGCGTTAGGCACGCGGTCGTCAACGTAGAAGCGAGAATGACCCCGGCAGACGAGCACGCGATTCGCCGCGTCACAGACGTGTACTGCTCACTGGCCATCACCCCATAGTGCGTTGAAGTCGTGCGAACGACGCCTCCTGCGTAGTTGTAGTAGTTGTTTCCTCTTACCATGGCTCAAATCCAATGCAGTGGATTAGCCGAGTAGTTGGTGAATTTTCCGTTATGTTCTGTAGGGTAGCAATCCTACATGCTATCGTAAATTGTATTATGAATTTTAAATGACAATTATCAGTAAAGAAATATTGAAAGTCGGCAGATTAGGATGATTTTGTTTTAGTCTGAGATATGAAATCCCTCAATGGACGAAGAAAACATGGCACAAGACAAGGCCTTTTGTCACTATTCTTTTCTCTTGTATTCCGAGAAATACAATAAAGATTACTACTACTACTAGTAGTACTACTACTACTACTACTACTACTACTAATACTACTACTACTACTACTACTAATGTGGCTGTATCTCATAGTAGTGGCTGCAAGAGAAAGATTAGTAGTTGTGACTTGTCACTCGTCGTCGTCGTCTTCCTCTATGATGACGTCGTCGTCTTCCTCCATAATGCAGTCGAACACACTCTGGGACGATTTCTTCATATTCAGTGGTCCAGTGGACAGTAGTGGGGTTCGCCCAATTTCAGTGGCACATAGCTGCTATTTCTGTGCCACAACTCCGTTAGAGGAGAGACTGCGTGGGTGCAGAACGCCTGCAGCTCGTGCCCCCATTGCGGGGAGGTAGATAATTTAGAGAACCCGCTCAAGCGATGCCCGTCGTTACTGGGCAGCGATCAAAGCTACCATGCCAAGTGGTGCAGCGCCATCATAAGCCCGAAGAACAGGGATCAGCTTTTGGCCGTCCAGAGAGCCCGCGATGAGGCGGTCAGGCTTAGCCTGCCGCGTGCGCGCTAGTCGCGTCTGTCAGGGAACTAATAAAATTTCGCCAACCAACCGACCAACGCTGCTAGGGGTGTTCTATGGGGTAGATCATTATTGACTATATAAATCTTAGCAAAGTTTACATTCTCATTCCTTGATACTCTCAGGGTCGCAGTCGCGTCAGTCAATTCGGCCACTACTACAGTTGCAGTTTTAGCTCAGTCTTGGTAGCTACTGTTGCTTTTCTTTCAATTTGAAAGTAGAAGCCGTTAATTATGATGTTTGTTGTCTGTTGAGTAGGTAAGTATTCTCTGAGTTGCCGATTGCTTAGTTATTATACAAGCTTTGCTGTAAAACAGTACGCACTCTTTGAGGTGTCCTTTTGTCCCGCAACAATAGTCGGCATGTGTCTTCTTGCGTTTCCTTTCGTGAAAACTAGGCTGTCGCCAATGTCCTCTTAGAATTCCAAGTCATTCTCGAAGCGGGTATGCTGTTTCTTGCCAGAAAGCATTCGGAATGTGTTGATATCGCAAGGAAACGCACGAGAGATGGTTGATGATTACTGCTGACAGAAAAAAACAAAATAACATTTGCAATTTGGAGTGACTCGTCATTCAGTTTGCCACTGCCTCAATGTATACGATTTGGATGTTACGGACAGATGCGTGGAGCCCTTCCGTTAGAACTCTTGCAGTCGTTTCAATCGCGTTGTTTCTGTTTTAATTATAACACTTTTAATCTTATGGACAGCTTACCGCTCTATCGCCGTTGAGTATATGCTATAAACTGTGTACATCTTAGGTGGCTGACCCCTAGCGGTGGTCTAGCGATTAATGTACGCGACTGCTAACTCGAACGCCGAGGGGCCAAATGCCGGCCGCGGAGGCCGCTTTTCGGCGGGGCAAAAATGCTCGAGGCGCGTGTGCATCCATTCAAGACCACGTTAAAAAACCCCAGGTGGTCGAAGTTTCCGAAGCCTTGCACGACGGCGTTCCTGATAATCGTGTCGTGGTTTTGTGACGTAAAACCACAACAAGTATTACTATAAGGCCACGATTGCAACAAGGTCTCTTGGCACGTCAAAATTCAACGCGTGACGCCACGCCTCATGGTAATTTTAGAGAGCAGCTCTTAAGCCATTCCTGCGTTCGGCTTCGTTGTCTCACGACGTAACCGATTGAGCAAGCACAGCGAATGCTCTTCTGGCTAGGGCGCCACAAACTACGCGACGCGGTTCTCTCTTTTCGATGCCGAGCATTTTACGGCGGATTCAATCCGTTGTGCGGCATGACCACCCTTACTGCGCATGCGCAAACCCTCTCCACACGCCTCCTCTCCGTTACCACTCCCCCTCTCCACTCCTCTTATCCCACTCTCATCTCCCCCTCTTCGTTTAGATAAAAGGCTCGCGTTAGGTCGTACACACGCTCAGTCACTGCGCCGGTGTCATGAGTTCCACCGTGAACGTCGGCGCCAGCTGCAGCAATACCTTAACGCCTGCCGAGATCGCGGAGCAGCGGGTGGAGCAGCGGGATGCTCGACGCGCCGCAGCGCAACGTAAACGTCGGCTAGCGGACACCGAGCTCCGGGCTAGGGAAGCCCAGCGCAAACGGCAACACCGGCGGGAAACTGCTACGGATGAAACGCGGGCTCGATATGCCGAAACGCAACGGCAGCGTCGGCAAGTAAACCCCGCCGTACGCAACGCCAACATCGAAGGCAAGCGTCAGCGTCGAGCCAACGCGTCAGCTGCGGGCAGACGACGCGAGTCCCACGCCCGTGCAGAACGCCTCGCTAGACAACTTCAACGCCCGGGCTTCGACGGTGCCGACGCGCGGTTCCAGCGCGAATTGCTCGATCGGAGCTTCGGGCACAGCTGCAACGTGTAAGACCGACATTGGTTCGATAACAATCTGACCGAGGTCGGTAGTATGCGCAACGAACGCCAAGGGAACGCGATCGTGCAAGTGCTCCGGCTTCGCATCGCCTCATGGTCCCCTTTAACGGTAGATGGTGCAATTTTTTCTTTCCAAGGCTGGCTGGATTACTCTGAAACCTTCTCCACGGAAACAGAAAATTACGATATAGTAATAAATAAAGTGCCTATTTTTTAGAAGAGGGAGAGAAACAAGATGCCGACTGTATTACTGTGAAACATCGCCGCCGAAACGGCACATAACAAAATAAAAACAAACGAAAATGAAATATAAAAAATAATAAAATGAGGAAAAAAAGACACAAATTGAGTAACGCGTTGTCAGCAATGTAGGTTTTTGCAGAAACGCAAAAACCTAAAACAAAAGTAAAAGTATGCAAGTTTTAATAAATATTTCAATGAAAGAAATAAAGGGTTGTCTGAAACATTACAAACATTGATCATGTATTTCCTACGTACAGTTACAGAATACGCTTTATTTTTTCAAGGAGACGTGTTCATATCCCTTTAAAATTCTTTGCCTCAATCACGGTGTAAGATATATATCTTACACCGTGGCCTCAATACATGAAATAAAACGCGCGTTGAGCTGCGCCCACATTTTGAGTTAGGGTGTATCGTAATCGTGTATAATATTCTCTCTTACATATTCCTATCCTACGGAGGTAGAAAAAAGACTACATGGTTGATCCCTCCGTCATAGAGATCCGTATAACACGAAGGTGCAACTTCACTTTACAAATGTAGTGCGATCCTCATTGTATATTGATAATTGAGAGCTCCCACAATGTCTGTTGGTGTTTGGCGGCTAAAGCACCGTTTAATATGGACGCACGTACGTTGGTCGTAGTGCCACATCTCCATCCCAACGACTAACATCAATGATCGTGATTAAACCTTTTTGGTCGCTTAAGTGGTTAACATAAACTCGGACACAGCGTATAGTGGATCCCACGCAAAGATGACATCAAAAACTGACAGTGTCCCTTATGCATCCGACTCGATCAACTCGAAGGCGAAAGCCATCTCCTTATTCATCTTGTTCTAAGTCGATGTAGTAAACCGCCCGAGTCGCGTTCGTTCCTAGTCGTGGCAGGGGCAATTTGGATGCCTGTACTCGCTAGGCTGTGGGTTGTTGTGATGCTTTCGCATTTCGAAAATTTCATTGCATACTGCGTACAAGTAGCCGCTTGGCGTCAGAGTTTCATTCCACGTCGCTATGGTATAAAATAGCCTTTCACCTTCACATTCATAGAAGGTTTTAATCCCCCCCCCCGTATTTTTCCCCCGCTCTCCATCTTCAGTCCACGTGTGGTTATATTCATCTACCTCCGCATTTAGCCGATGCATGACCTATCAAAGGAATATTTTGGTAAGTTTATGCCTTTCTTTAGGAGGAGGTATTCGTTTGATTTCATCTGTGTATATAAGATTCGGCGCCCATTGAATATTGACGTGAAGCAATATAATATAAATCGGATAGATTTGCCATGCAGATAAGTAATATAAAAAAAGTGTGTGAAATGAGTTGTGCAATTGTGGCGGCTGAAAGTAAGCAGCATTTAGCTACAGGCCCAGTGCAGAAGGCTCCGTCAGCAGTCGACCTCCATGGGGAATGAAATGATCATTTTGTTTGCTTGCAGCATTCGTAAGCTTACTTTACCTTTTTCTTAGAGCAAACTGAATAGTGATCTTAATGTGACAGAGAGCGTTCTGCCAATGCAGAGTGCTCGAAATCATTCTCCATTTTTTTTAACACATTGGTCCTTTCGTTATCAGTTAATAGGATACATAGCGTTCTTTATAGTGTCCGTAATGCCTTTGCAAAATATCAGGTTTCAAAAATACCTTCGGGGTCAGAATATCCTTATCTCCATTTAATCTACATAAACACGAAAAAAGTTATTTCGCTCAAGTATATTAAATTATCAGCATATTTAATCACTTATGCCACGTAATACCGATGAATGTGCAATACCTGGCTAGTCATTGTAGACGTTCTGTTCACAAAGGTCACCAATGACATTCTGGGTTTACTCCTAAAACAACGAGCGCAAAGCTGCCTGTCTACCAGTACCCCTGCACTAATTTGACCTCCCCGTCGACATCAAAGGAATTACGCACAGACGGCACACATCAGTAGTCGTTTCAATAATGGAAAGCACACAATACATGACAAGGCGCGTTCTAACAATGCCGAGTTCCTGGTGTTCACCGCATGCCTTTCTCGTGTGGAAAAGCTGACTAGCAGCTGAGTTCGTTTTTGTTGTGATCACGCTATGGTAAGTCAACACATAATTAGAGCTGACGAAGAACGGCGTGAACATGACGGTGCAGTGTATTTAATTTTATTGCTGTGAATCATTTCGTGTATCCCATTGCTTAATCGTTCAGTGCTAAGAAGCATTGGTCTATCGAATCGGAGATACCGCAGCTTCGCTGTCCAACCATGCAGCAGGATACAAACAGAGAGCATTGCGTGCATATTATCAGGCTGCACTCGCTTCTTAAACATGGTAAACGAGCGCTCTGCACCACGCTCCATGCTTTGAACTTCGGATCGTTAACCCAAGCACACGTGCCGCGGTGGTTTAATTGTTACGATGCTTCGCTGCTAACCTATAGTTCGCGGGATCGAATGCGGGCCGCGTCGGCCGCATTTCGATGGAAATGGAATTCTAGAGGCACGGGCACTTTATTTAGGTGCATGTTTTACAACCATGAGTTGACTAAATTTCTGGAGCCCTCCCACAACGGCCTCTCTCATAATCACATCGTGGTTTTGGGACATAAAACCATGACAATTAATAATATTCGAATACACGTACGTCTGCGAATCGCACTCATCCCAGTGATGCCGGCCAACGTTGAAGCGAGCGTTTTCCATTGAGACACGTACAAAGGGCAGTCGCACAATATATAAATTAAAGTTTCATCTACTTGGCAGCGCTCACAGTTTGGGCTCTCCGCACGGCCGATAAATTGCGCGTAGCGTCGAGTGAACACGATCGAACACGAGGTACCGGTCACGAATCCCGATTTTGATGAAAGTTACTGTTGGTCTAGGCATTACATCCAGAACAATGATTTCGAGGTTAGTTTCGCGAAAAAAGTTTGTTAGCCTGAAAAAAAATATATCATTTATATATAAATTTTGGCCGCAAAAAACATTTTTCCGCCAGTTTCGCGATTTCCGAAATTTGAGCGCGCCAAGGGAAAAAAACGGCGCACATCTTGGCCAAAGTATTTATTCTCCTCAAAGAACAAGCGCATTACAATCTTATGAGCCTATTATTTCTCTTGCTTGTCGAAGCACTTTCGAAGAAAAAAATCACAAACTTGGGAAATCGCACAAGACACCTGTAATTCAGGAATTTATTGCAGCAAACAAGTAAAAGTGAGAATAATGAAAATCAGTGCATATGAACTTTGATACCTTCGCTTTTTTTGTAAAATATATTTCGTTGTTTTATACAGCTCCGTTTCCTCGATAATTGGGCTTAAACGTAAGTGACTTAGCAAGACCGCCGAAATTTGAAAAAAAGTTTTCTCAACAACGCCATTTTAAATTTTTTTTAAAAATCGCTCTGATTAAAGTCAAGGATGTCATCTACCATTCTGCACAAAAAAAACATTGGATTAATTTGGTTGCTAACAAGATATAAGGCGTCAAATATGACCAAGTAAGCGTAGAGGCCGCGTCGTTCGTTATGTGCTGAAAATCGGATATAAATTGTCGAAAATACTTGTACGTGACATAATCACAAATCAGCAGCTCCACACCAACAAATGCGCAGCCAGGTGTCATGGATCAGCAAGCTTTGTCTTGCGATCAGCCGCTTGACAAACCCGCAGCAGCGGCCGCTCGATGCTGCGGCCGCTCACATTACAAGAGTGCCGCTTCGACTTCGCATGAGTTCCGCTTGCGCGCCAAACTACGCTCAGAGGACGAACGAGAGAAGGAATGCATCGCCGTGAAAGTTAGAGGCTGTTAAGTGGCAACAAAAGCCGTATTATACAATGAAATCTCCGCCGGCAGTTTTGCAGTGACCGCCTCCAGTAGTGCGCTCATGTGTTGCTTCCTCTCTTCTGATGGCTTAAAGATAATTAGGTTCACTCTATCAGCAATATATGGCACAAAAGCAAGCCATTGACATCTAAAGAAAGCTGTCATACGTGCTTCCCATGGTCGAACAACTCAAACTGCTGTTGTTCTCCATCTCGGGCAACACTTGTGTCAGCCGGCTGTGAAAAGAAGTGTGTCCAAGTCCTTTGCTTCATTAAAGCACCGCTTTTACAATAACGTATTGTTGTGCGTCTGCAGATATAATATTCAACGCAAGCCGAGCGTTTATCACGTTATTTTGCGGCTGCGGGCATAACAGCAGGGGGAAAGAAACACATGCGTGCTGCATTGAAGGCGCTCACTGCGAAAGTTGCCGGCCGGGTTTTCGTTGCATATTATAGCATTTGTTGGCACTTACCAGCCTTTAACTTTCACAGTGATGCATTCCTTCTCTCTTTCGTCCTCTGAGCGTAGTTTGGCGCGCAAGCGGAGCTCATCCGGAGTAGAAGCGGCACTCCTGTAATGTGAGCGCCCGCAGCATCGAGCGGCCGCTGCTGCGGGTTTGTCAAGCGGCTGATCGCAAGACAAAGCTTGCTGATCCATGACACCTGGCTGCGCACTTAATGGTGTGGAGCTGCTGATTTGTGATTATGTCACGTACAAGTATTTTAGATAATTTATATCCGAGTTTCAGCACATAACGAACGACGTGGCCGCTACGCTGACTTGGTCATATTTGACGCCTTATAACTTGTTAGCAAGGAAAATAATGCAACGTTTTTTTTTATTCAGAATGGTAGATGACATCCTTGATTTCAATCAGAGCGATCTAAAAAAAAGTAAAAATAGCCTTTTTAAGAAAACCATTTTCAAAGTTCGGCGTTTTTGGTAAATCACTTACGTTTCAGCCCAATTATCCAGTAAAAGAGAGCGCGATAAAACCATGAAAATTATTTCAAAAGATAGCGAAGATATCAAAGTTAATATGCACCGATTTTTATTATCCTCATTTGTACTTGTTCACAGCAATAAATTTCTGAAATACAGGTATTTTGTGCGATTTGCCAAGTTTGTGATTTTTTTCTTGAAACGTGCTTCGACCAGCAAGAAAAATAATAGACTTCTAAGATTGTATTTCACTTGTTCTTTGAGGGGAATAAATATTGTGGCCAAGAAGTGTACTGTTTTTTTCCCTAGGCGCGCTCAAAATTCAAAATTCGCGAAATTGTCGAAAAAGTGTTTTTTTGCGGCCAAAACATATATTTTTTTTCAGGTGAACAATATTTGTTTTCGCGAAACTAACTTCGAAGCCATTGTTGTGGATGTAATGCCTAGACCTACAGTAAATTTCATCAAATTTGGATATGGTGACCGGGACCTCGTGTTCGAACACACCCTGCGCAGGCTCGATTCGCTTTATTTTAGGCGAGAGTCGAAAGGTCATGTGAGGGTCTGCTTCTCGCAGACGCCTATGCCGATGGTCTGGGTGAGACCAGTAAGTTGTTGCGATCTCTCGCATAAGCGATCTTAACAAAGATTTCAGGTCACTTCGCGAATACGGAATTTTTACGAGAACGGCGCTGTTATCCGCAGCTGCTTTTGCTGTAGCATCAGCTAGCACGTTGCCTGCTAAGCCACTGTGTTCAGGTACCCATGGGAAGATGATAGAGTGACCATTCCGTTGCGTAAGATCAAATGCCTGTATGATTTCGGAAGCCAATACTCAATATGGTTCTTTTCTTGATCATGAATGGAGGGCTTGCAATGCGGATTTCGCCTCATAGAGTATTGTCCATTTGCGTGGCGCTTGGTCGTATACAAATCGAACAGCTTCTAGTATAGCAACCTGTTCTGCTGGTGTTGATGATGACTTATGTTCTAACCTGTGCTGCCGCGAAATATCGAGCTGAGGGATCCCAAAAGCGGCAGTCGAAACGCACGGAGTCACAGACCCATTAATGTGTACGTGTACAGTGTCTTTGTATCGCTCAGTCAAGTATGCCAGGGTGAGTTGCTTGAGGCCAGCACAAGCAACACGCGATTTCATCTGAATCCCAGGTATATGAAGGCACACCAGTGTTTTACGCAGTGTCCACAGTGGCACTTCAAGGATGACGGTTGGTGCAAAGCCTGCAGGAATGGTTCGCCTGTGAGTACTGATGCATTCTGAGTAGGCACAGCCTGGTCGGTTCGTCTGCACTGAAGACAAATGGTGGTGCGCATGCCGGGTCAGCAGCCGAAGGTGAACTCGAAGAGGTTCACAAATACATATAAATCTCTGTAGGGTAGCTGCGTGACTCTTCAATGGTGCCTGATGTTCTAGTACATCGCGGGAGGCCTAGGCATGTCCGGAGTGCTCGCGCTTGAAGGCTCTTTAACGTACGAATTCACGTTGTATGCTTATGTGAAAGCACAGGTGAGCTGTAGCGTAGATATCCCACAAACAATGCCTGGTATAACTTCAGAAGGCTTTTCTCAGGGGGGCCCCATCTTATTCCTGCTTCAACACGAAGCACGTCTACGAAGCTGACTAGCTTGGTCCGTAGCGCCGTGACATGCTTCGACCAAGATAGGTTGTGGTCAATAACGACACCTAAGTATCTGTAATGCGTGACAGCTGGAATCGCTGCTCCGTCTTTCCTCCTTTTTTAGATGCGAAGTATCATATGGCGGAGTTCAATCCGGTGGTGGTGGTGGTGTGCGGCGTGACGACCCTTACTGCGCATGCGCATACCCTCTCCACTCACCCTCTCCACTTTTCTTCCCTCCCCCTTTCCACTCTTCCTCTGAAACGCGGGCTAGACATACCAAAATTTCTCTCCTGCGCAACGCCGCGGTGAGCGTCAGCGCATGCGCGTCCCCTCCCCCTCTCTCTGCTCTCCTACGCTGCCCCCCTCTCGTACGCCTGCCGACCGCGATCCCCACTCTCCCTGTGACAATTAACGGCCAGGCTAGAGGGAAGACAAGACGCGCGTAGCGTCCTCTTCGCGTTCCACGACGCGAGGTCGGTAGCATGCCCAAAGAACGCCAACAGAACGCGATCGTGCAAGTGCTCCGGCTTCGCATCGCCTCATGGTCCCCTTTAGCGGGAAATGGTGTTTTCCCTTTATTCTCTCTATTTCCTTTTATCTTTTTGTTTATCTGTGTCTCTTTATTTCTCTGATTTCTTTCTCGCTCTTTACTCGCTCTCTCGCCGATCCGAGTCCCTGCATCCTACGCCGGACAAATCGTCGCGGGTTGAAGAGTGCGCGCCGGGCGCGGATGTTCGGGGAGCAAGGCAGAAGATGAAAAATAATACGAAGAGAGCACGCGCCGGCCGAGTTATTGCGTTGCACGTGCTATAACGGTAGAGGTCATTCATGATGATGATAGTTTTTGCGAACTCGTAACGGCATAACGAAAAACATAGCACTACCGCTCTCAAAAAAAAAGAAAGAAGAAGAAAAAAAGCCCCATATTGTTGCTGTAATGCACAAAATGTGTTTAAACAAACGCGTAGTTTAAATCAGTTCCGTTTCACAAAGCTTCTTTCGTATTCCGGACTTTCACTGTACTCAATTGCCATATTCATTTCCCCGGTACGTGTTGTCCAATCATTCGCTTTTGCCTGCCTTCTTCTTCCCTGATCGTTTTCGCAAGTGACAGCGGAAGCGTCCCAGAAGCTTGCGGTTACCGGATCGGTGTCTCCGACCAGTACAAATTCTTTTTGTCATCTGGTAAAGGTTTATTTCCCTGAAATCCGCGAAGGCCATGTAAGCGTGGATGTCACCGTCTCCCTTTTGTGTGTAAAATTCCCGAATGTGCTTCACGTGTCTCGATGAGCACATCGCAAAAATTTTTTGTACTTTCAGGTGCATGATTTGAATTTACACTGTCCTACGTCTACTGTAAGGGAACCTGTTAAGCAAATATATTAAGTTTTTGTAGAAGCTAACAACTTAGATTAAAGACATAAACCATGAGTGGTTGTCGTCCATGACGTTTCGCAAGTTCTAGTGTGAGTATTATATCTTTTTGAACGAGTAGAAAGAATGACATAACTCCCCAGGGTATCTAAGGGGGTTGTGTCACGTAGCAAGTGTGCAGATTACATGACTGAGGCGGCTCCATGGGCAATGGTACTCCCTGCTGCGTCCAGTTTTTCAGTAGGTTACTCGAAATAGTTTACGTAATTGCTTAACCAGCTAACCACTTTTTAGTAGTGGCGCCATTGCAGTTTACGAGAACCTTGCTTCTAAGTTGAAGAAGTTAGTCGAAAGCACTCGTACGTTTAAAGCAAGGAGGTTGGTTTAAAGGGCCCCCTCACCAGGTTCTGAGCATTTTAACGCGACAGCGTTATAAAGCTCGCTTTCGCAGAAATTCCGGCGACGGCGTCGTTGGTTGTGAGCGAAAAATCATCATCTTGTCCGTGACGAAAAACTCCGAAAAGAGGCAAATAAAATAAATAATAAAAAAAAAACTTTGCTCCTAGCGAGAATCGAACCCAAGACGTCTGCGTGACCAGCAGGTGTCCTACCACACAGCCATGCTATTTCTTGAAGATAGTTCTTTTTCTTTGATACTGTTGCGCGTGGAGTGACATCCTGCGTCTCCAGCCAAACGTGGGCGTCTGATGCAAGGTGTGCCCGGTGTTCTTTCTTTTTTTCCTTTGACATCACAATTCGGTACAGAAAAGGTCCACTTTGTCGTGCGCGTCTCAAGGGCAGCTTTAGAGTTGAAAGAAAAGTAGGAGGGTTGCGTGATAGAAAACACGCTCACGCTCCTCCGAGATTTGCTTACCACCAGCGGTACACGGTTTATGTAAATAGCTTGCCGTTATTTTGCCGCTGCATGCGTGGCGTATGTGACGTAATCACGGTGTAAGAAAAATCATTTAGGTGTGGACACTCCGCCCGACGGCGCGTCCACATAATGTTCGCCTCTTTCCTCCTCTCGGCCCCCATGTCGCAGCGCCTCCCACGCAACCGCGGCCGGCGCATGTACTATAGAAGACGAGCTGCGTGCGTAGCGTCCGTAACGGCGTTGCGCACGTGAGAAGTCAGCGAGCAGAAAGACTGCTCACGCGCTCTAAGCAAGACGCCGCGCTTTTACGTACGCAACGCTGTTAGGGACGCTATGTGCGTCGGGTGCGCCGTTTACACAGTGGCCGTATGAAAACTGGCCGTGAAAAAATGCAATGAGGTGAAAAAAAATAAAGAAAAACGCGCGTTCGCCTCGTCGCAATAGGTTTCTTAAGCCCCCATGTCGCAGCGCCCCCCACGAAACTGCGGCCGGCGCATGTATTAAAGGCGAACATTATTTGGACGCGCTCTCCTTCGCGGCGGGTGGAGAGTGTCCACACCTAAAGTATTTTTCTTACACCGTGGACGTAATGCAGTCATGCACACGCACGCTCGGTTGGCGGCAACACCCCCTGTGATAGGATGTACATATAAGAGCGCGTTTTCGTTCAATAAACGTTCCTTTGACACACTCGACCCCGTGCAAGCAACATGGTGTCAGAAGTGGCCGGACTGCAGCCAATGTACGCAGCCGGCGAACGAACAGCGGACGGGTAGCAAGCCAACAAGGGAGGCTCGAAGGTCCCAACCAGCTACAAGCATGCCGAACGGGGAACAGCGCCAGCAGGTCAGCGGTCCAGTCACCACGCTATTGCCACCGCCGAAAGCCCTGGACATCACAGGAGACGTATGGCAAAGCTGGAAGACATGGCGGCAGGAGTTCGAGCTCTTCGCAACGGCAACATACCTGAACCAGCAACCGAAAGAGGTACAGGCAGCCACCTTTCTCATGATTATTGGAGAGGACGCGCTCAAGACGTATAGCACTTTTGATTTTGCAACTGACGAGGAGAAGTCGGACGTAGAATTACTGAAAGTGAAGTTTGAGGCATTCTACAAACCAGCTCTAAACTTAGCCTACCATGAGTTCCGCTTTGGAAAGCGCGACCAAAAGGACGGCGAAAGTTTCAACGACTGGTTGACAGACCTACGAGTGCTAGCAAAAAGTTGCGAGTTTGGGCAGCTTGAAGAGCGTATGCTGAGAAGCCGTATTATTCTCGGAATTAGCGATAAAAAGCTTCAAGAAAAGCTAATCTCTGAAAATGCTTCTTTCACGAAGACCATAGAAATGTGTCGCTCACGTGAACAAGGCAAAGAACAATGTGAGGAAATACAGGCGCGCCCGAAAAGCGATTACGCAGCCGAGATGAACGCGCTATCTGAGGCGAAAGGTTGGCGTTGTACAAAGTGCGCAAAGGTTCATCAGACCGACCGTGTGTGCCCAGCAAAAGGACACAGATGCAGGAAATGCGGGGGAAGGAATCACTTTGCGTTAGCCTGCAAGAAGATGCAAAAAAAAAGATTCCATTCGAAAGAGCAAGCAGTAGCATCTGTCGAAGCGCAAGAAGGCGATTTCTGGTTAGAAACGCTATCGCATGCCCGTGGAAAAGACGACCGCTGGACGGCTACCGTTCAGATAGACACAGGCGCAACCTGCTCGGTTATAGCACGTAGCCAGCTGCAGAAAATAACAAACAAGCAGCCACTGGATTGCAACGTTGTTTTAAACACATTTTATTGGCTTCCAGAAAAAAGCAACTAAGCAAGTTCGTCTTGAAGTGGCAACGAGAGAAAGAAAGGTTCTGACAGAGTTCTTCGTCGTGGATGACGACATCGCCGTGACCTTCAGCGGTACAGTTGCCGAAGAGCTTGGCTTGCTCCAACGAGTCTGCTCAATCGAGCAAACGGAGCTTTACGGCGCTGCCAAGCCTTACGAAGACGTGTTTGAAGGTCTAGGTCAACTCGAGGGCATCGTCTACCATCTAAAGCTCAAGCCCGGTTCCCAAGGAGTAGTGAAACCAGCACGGCGGATTCCAATAGCATTGCAAAGCAAGGTGAAAGCTGAGCTCGACCGCATGGAGACGGCTGGAGTCATCGTGAAAGTGACGGAGCCGACAGTGGGCCAGCAACATGGTCGTTGTTACGAAAGGAGAGAAGGTACGCATTTGTCTTGACCCTTCCGACCTGAACAAAGCTCTTCTTCGCGAGCACTATCCAATGCCAACATTGGAAGACATAGCACCTTCGATCAGTGGGGCGCAGTACTTTACAACTTTACGCAGCCTCCGGTTTCTGGCAAATCAAGCTAGATAAAGAAAGCTCTAAGATTTGCACTATGTGCACTCCATACGGCGGTTATAGGTTCTTACGCATGCCGTTTGGAATCTCGTCGGCGCCGGAAATATTTCAGCGTGCCATGCACAGAGTGCTCGAAGGCCTCGAAGGCGTAGCAGTTGTCATGGACGGCATTCTAGTTTGGGGCAGAACAAGAGAGCAGCATGATGTCAACCTTGAAAACGTCCTACGACGCTGCCGAGAGTACAAACTGAAATTGAACAGAAAGAAATGCCGTTTTTTGCAGGAGTCCGTCCGGTATCTGGGACATGTTTTGACGCGTGACGGACTGAGCCTGGATCCACAGCGGCTAGAAGACATCTTGCAAGTCCAGACGTCATGCAACGAGAAAGAGCTGCAGACGTTCCTGGGCATGGTAAATTTTGTCTCTCGCTTTATTCCGAATATGTCAGACCTAATAGCACCGCTTCGAGAACTCTTAAAGAAGAATGTCTCGTGGCTTTGGGAGGACCGCCAAGACGCAAGCTTCAAGGCTCTGAAGGAAGCGCTTGCGGCAGCTCCTGTACTAAGCTACTACGAGAAGGGCAAACCAATTAGGCTCTCGGTAGATGCCAGTCAGAACGGAATTGGCGCAGTAATCATACAGGACGGGCATCCGCTAGCGTACTCGTCACGCTCCTTGACGGAAACACAGCAAAGGTATGCCCAGATCGAACAGGAGATGCTGGCAATTGTTCACAGATGTGAAAGATTTCGTGACTATCTTTTCGGGCAGCCCGAAGTTGTGGTAGAATTGGATCACAAGCCACTAGAAATGATATTTAAGAAGCCGTTATGCCAATGTCCTCTAAGGCTTCAGCGCATGCGCCTCAGCCTGCAAAGGTACCCGATAGTGGTCAAATACACACCCGGAAAACAACTATTTGTTGCTGACGCTTTATCGCGGTCTCCTAGTAAAGCAGTATTGCAAGAACAGTGTCTGAATTATCAGTTGAACACCATTGCTTACCTGCAGGTTTCAGACAGGCGGCTGAGCCAAGTTCTACAGGAGACCAACCAGGACCCGGTGATGGTGAAACTTCGACACTACGCAAGCACACAGTGGCCGGAGAGCAAAGCTGACGTCAGCAGCGAGCTACGTTGCTACTGGAGCTTCCGCGACGAGCTGCATACGCAAGATGGCCTCGTGTTCAGAAGCAACCGCCTCATCATTCCTGCCAAGATGCGCAGCGAAGTTCTTGCTTGCCTTCATGCGGCGCATGGGGGAGCAGAAAAAATGAAGGCACGTGCTCGAACTGTACTTTTTTGGCCTTCTATAAACAGCGACCTAGATGTTGCTCGACGCTGTGAGACCTGCCAGAAGCACAAGCCACGAAATCTGCGCATGCCATTGATCAACCATGAAATTCCAAGCCTACCCTGTGAATTTGTGGGAGCCGACATGTGCTATCACAATGGCACCGAGTACTTGGTGGTTGTTGACTTTTATTCTTTCTTTTGTGAAATCAGGCCTGTGAAAACGACAGCCGACAAGGTGATTGCTGCTTTCGCAGACATATTCGCCACTCATGGCTTCCCGCAGCGCCTATGCACGGATAATGGACAGCCATTCAGCAGCCAGAGCTTTCGTGAATTTGTCGGTAAGATTGGCTTGCACCATGTTCGTTCCAGTCCGTATCACCCTCGATCAAACGGAATGGCTGAACGTGCTGTGCAAGAAGCCAAAAAATTGCTGAAGAGGTATCGGTACGGCACAGTGGATTTTTGTGCTGCATTGCTTGAGTGGAGAAACACGCCTCGCGATTCCTATTTGAAATATCCCATGCAGATACTCATGGGCCGGCAGGCGAGGACGCTGCTACCAGTCACAGAAACCCACCTGCGACCGCAGACCATCCCCCGGAGGAGGTTCAACGGCGGCTCCACGACATCAGAAGTAGACAACGTTCCTTCTACAACAGAGGTACTAGGCCGCTACCAGGAATTCCCGATGGCTCCCGCGTCACAGTGTACAACGTGCCATCAAAGACCTGGTCCCCTGCTACGGTTGTCAAGCCTGCCAACACTCCGAGAGCCTACATTGTCGAGACCGAAGATGGGCTCCAGTTGCAGCGCACCAGAGAACGTCTCCGTCTGGCCCCCGCTCCACTGGTGCCCCCCACGCAAGAACATCAAGCCGACGTGGGCCCCGCAGAGCCACAACTGCGCAGAAGCGAACGTAACCGCCGGTCACCTCGAAGATACCCAATGCGGGAACATTAGCTTTTTTTGTTTAATAAAAAGGGAGATGTGACGTAATGCAGTCATGCACACGCACGCTCGGTTGGCGGCAACGCCCCCGGTGATAGGATGTATATATAAGAGCGCGTTTTCGTTCAATAAACGTTCCTTTGACGCACTCGACCCCGTGCAAGCCACAGCGTGTGGTTGAGTTGTCTAACGCAGCGTGCTGGGGAGCAAGGGGTTGCTGGTTCGAACCGCCAGTCGGGTGCTTCAGAACGTTTGCCCTTCTTTAATAAATGCGGATGCATTTCTTAGTCGGGCTTGGTGAGGCATCCGGCGTTGTCCGCGCGCCGGCAGGTGTTATCTCTCTGCTCTCACTCCCTCCCCCGTAGCAACAGCTGTGGGCGCGCGCGCTTATTCCCGCCCCTAGCCACCGGAGCATGTGGTGCGAGAGAGTGTAGGAGAGGGTAGGTGCAGTGCTTCGCCGCTGCTTCTCTCGCCGTTCGCTCTCTCTCCTCACTGCGCCCCACTCTCCCGTCCGCTCGCGCCTCTCTCGACCGTTCGCTGGCTGGGCGCCTCTCAATAATTTACGCCATTATAATAGAGAGTTTGAGAATTGGGGACCCAAGACTATAGTGTACTAGAATAATTTCCTAGTGACGCGGCTGAGAAGGAGTGCGCGTGCCAGTTTGTGTAGACACCACCAGGCGCCGCCACTGCGCTTTTTTCTAGTTGACCGGTCGCTCTCTCCCCCGCTGCGTTTAACGCTCTCCTTCTCCGCGTTTGTAGGCGTTCCTTAAGCACCGGACTCTTTGATTGCTGCGCAAAAAGACTGCATTTACTATAGTATAGTGTAAAGAAATTTTGTGAAAACCACAGCAACATACTAGTATCGACAACGTCGTCTGCTAGCGTAAATGCCGCAGACCGGCGGATTTATTGCAGTTCGGGACATCGCCTGCAGCAGTATCTATTCGCATTTTTTTATCATCCATTTTCACAAACCCATCATATGAGTAACTCTGCATGTTTTGCTTCGATTGCGCAATATCTAGCACAACATTTAAATCGCATGCTCATCGCAAACTACACAAAAGTGCTCAGCAACGTCTACGCTGCGTTCCTATGCCAGAAGGCGTACGATGAAATAACGGCCTCGACGGACGCATATTGATGGTGGTAAACTTTTCGTGATTTATTCTCGGTTACAGAAACGCAGCTAAATACGATTATTCCGGCGTTTCCTTACCTCATTTTACGGCATGCAATGAGACGTACTACATGGAAGCATCCCACATGTAAGCGTCCGGAGAAACCAAAGTCACCCACCATTTTTCTTTTACAGCGAAAGCTGTTATGAGATCATTTCACCGGCCGTTTTTGGCGCCGTAGTTGTCCGCCGCCGCCGCCGGTGGCCGTAACCAGTATCGATCGAAATAAAAAAAGGATGGAACGAGTTTCGAACCTGGGTCCTCTGCGTGGGAGCCCAGCATTCAACCTCTGAGCCATTCCGGTGCTTGAAACCGCTTGGCAAAAAGGTCCTATACAGGCTTCATGTCGGGAAGGAACCAGTTTAGCATATGCAATATAGTGTGGTAGAAGAGTAAAATAAGCACCAAGCGTCGCACAACACGAATTCTGTAACCAGGCGTCACACAATGCGAATTGCGCAACGAGTAGGTTGTGAAATGCTTCTAACCCATTACAAAGTTCTCTACCATAATTCTTCGTCGTCATCAGGCACAGCATCAACAAAGTGCGCATAATGCGTTACATGCGTTTAGCAGGTACCACAGATCTCCTTAAAATGACGAAAAATGGCAGAGTGCCTGCTGCCCTACTTCTCAAAAATTAGAATGATTTAGAGCGTAGTGGGTTCCTCGCAAGTGCACTTGTAGTGGTTGCCAAGGAAGCCTATAAGCGCAGATCCATTTCCTCGGGGTCTCAGTAAAATTACAATGCTTTATAGCGTAGTGGGTTCCTCGCAAGTGCACTTGGATTGGTTGCCAAGGAAGCCCATGAGCGCATGATCCATTTCCTCGGGGTCTCAGTAAAGTTATGCGCCCCCCTCCCCCCCCCCGTCTCTATCCCACGTCAACGTATGTTATACAGCATGACGAGAGAGGGAAATAGCAAGCGGGCGTCACCCAATGCAAATTACATAACTGGTGGGCCGTTTAAAGCTTCCAACCCATTAGAAATGGCTGAGCCATAATTCTTCATCGTCATCAGTCGTCGCGCCAACAAAGTGCACATAATGCCTTACAGACGTGTAGCTAGTGCCTCGCTTCTCCGCAGAATGACGAATAATGGCTTAGTAGGTGCTTCCCAACTTCACAAAAATTGTGATTTATGGCGTAGTGGGTACCTTTCTAGTCTACTTGTATTGTAGCCCCAAGAGAGCTTACAACGGGCTCTAGAAACGCCGCTCTTCCAGCTTTCGCTGTGACTGTGCTGCGGTTTCAGCGCAGGGCTGGCGTTTTTTTTTTTTTCACAAGAACTACGACGTTGAACGTAGCGTCGCAGGGGACGCGCACGAGGCAGGCAGCTGCAAAGCGCGTCTGAACCGGCCCAAACCGGCGCGAACTGGCTCCGCGACTAGAAAAAAAGCGCAGCAACGCCACCAGTGGCGTTTACTGGCGTTTGCTTCAACCGGCCTATTGTCCCTGCCTCCTAGACGCGTCATTAGGAAATTATTCTAGTACACTATACCCAAGACGCTGGGCCCCCAAGCTGCGTTGGGCAGCGTACTCTTGCGTTCGGATGATGAGCAGAGTTTGAGAATTGGGCCAACGCAGGCTGCGTTGGGCCAAGCGCACGGAGCGCCACGAGTGACTAAATTTAAAATCATGCGAGACGCGGACCATACTGCGCCGTGGCCCGCGCTGCGTCCGTGTCTTCTCGCTGGTGACCCAAGACGCCTTGGGGCCCCACGCTAGTTTTCAATTTTTGCGTCTCGGGTCAACGCGAGCGCAATAGCCCGAGAGTGGCTTGGGTTCTGCGCATGCGCCCTGGCGGCTCGCAAGCTTCTTGGGTCCCCAAGCTTTTTGGGGCCCCAATTCTCAAAGTCTCTAATTACTACGCCGTGTACTCTCAGCGCAAGAAATGCATTCGCATTTCCTCACGATTCCTTCGGGGAGGTGGGGGCATTTTTTTTTCTTTGTGCCTTTGTTATATATGTGCGTCCATATACATATCCGGGGCATGACGGCGATGGCGACAGCGACGGCAAAAAATCCGCCAAGAGTGTCCGTAAAATTGCCATCGCAATAAAAAAAACGCTATCCGCCTCGTGCGCTGCTGCTTTCAGTTGTACTGGTGGCGCCACCAACGGCGAACGGTGGCGAAATGTGGATACGCGCGGCTCATAGAAGCCGTGGGCAAAGCGCCCGTTACTCGCCGTTTTTCTATTCATTTTTCATTCTGGTTTGATATTTGTACTGCCGACGCTGCTCCACTAGACAACCATGCCGTCTGTTGCGTCGATTGTTCTATATTATTTGTTTTAAAATGACAGGCCCGCTTTTTATGCGTGCGCGCGATGCACTGCGTACGTTTCTTACGTGCATGTGTCCAAGTTGTTTGCGTGATCTGTTAACACAGATGAAATAAAAACTGTTGCAGTACAAAACAGCATTCTTGTTTTATTGAACACCCCAAACAGTACAACAACAATGACTATTACGGCTGTATGCCTGCTTAAGAAACGCACATAAGACACGCGTTTTTATCTTCGCCCAACACTCGTAGCACTCAACTAGGCCAAGAAAACCAAGATCTAACTTGCTCAACGTTTTAACAGCCGTCACACAGCTGCATAATAATGCGTGAAAGTACTTTAGCAAATGACCAACAAACATTCACACAGCGTTTTTTTTGTTCACAGACCGCGTTAACATATGAGAAAGTTCTAACTGCATTGCAATCACATATTTCGGAATATCTAATCACTTTCATCATTGAAGCCACAATCCTCTAACACATGCGCTTTAAATTGAGCATGGCATTACTCAGACGTATATAGGAAATGCGCACGCGTGGCATTACTCAGATTTATACAGGAAATGCGCACGCGTGTAATGTATCTCGTATGCTAGATTCTCCTTTGGTACGTGCAGCTCAACATAAAATGCGATTCTAGAAGTAATGTTCGTGGAGTAGCGAACATATAGAAGGGCAGCTACTTACAGCTTCACTTACCTTTGCAAAAACGGTATTCCAATTGCAATTCAATATTAACAGACGCAACAACGATAACAACACACTTGTTGCACACAGGCGTACCAGGTTGACGCGCGAGGCCAAGCGCGGTATTTTAAGTGTAGCACAATCGTGCGCCTACAGTACGCTAGAATATTCTGGCACAATGTCGTCAAGCTTGCAGTCACTTCAGCGGTTCCCACGATGTAGCACCAGTTGACGTCCTCGCGTCATCAAACTGCTACGACGCCGAGAACTATACACACAGCTGACTTGGAAAAACGCGGTCTTGCAGGAGGCCATCTTGTCCAGCAACCAACGGACAAAAGTACACAGCTGAGGCGTCTGAAACATTGCTGTTGATGAGATGGCAGCTGAACGAAATCAGGGCTCATCGTCCGACGTGTGGCCACCGCCTTAACACAATATTAACGTCGCAACGTTCAAGGAAGACGCGACGAAAGCGACGAGCCCAGCCGGTCTTTTCGGGTGCGCTACTGCACAAACTGCACAGTGCAGAGCGCGCGCTCTCACGGCCACCGAAAGAAATAAAAGAAAGTGGAGAGAGGAGTTAGCTTGGAGCATGGCCAGTCGGTGGAAGCAAGGGGACGTGTTGCGTCGTCGGTGTGGCGTATTGTCGAGAGATGGCGCTAATTTGTTTTTGCGCAACGGAATCGCAAACTTCATTGAAAATGCATGGGATCCTATGGGGGTTTGTGAGAGGGTACAACCGCCTGAGCTGAGCGGTGGCGCCACCATACCGATGCACGAGGCGTCACCACAACAATGGCGTTTAACCGCGAAAATAAACGAATTAAGGCTCGCGGTCCTACATTTAGAGAGCACTGAAACACAACCGCAAAAACGCCCAGACCTATTGACAATGCACGACCACAGCAAGGGTCCCACCAGCGCAACGCTGCGCTCGCAGCTCGTCGGCTCGTCTCAGCGCTCCGCGAACAGCCCTGCGCGCTGCTACGCTAACGAAAAAACAATATAAAAAAGCAGAGAGAGGTTAACTAACGACATTGCAGAGCGGTGGAAGCAAGAAGAGGTGTTGCATCGTCGGTGTGGCGTGTTGTCAACAGATGGCGCTAGTTTGTTTCTGCGCAACGAAATTGCAAACTTCATTCAAAATGCATGGGATCCTATGGGGGGTTGGGAGAGGGCACATCCTCCTTTCTCCTCGCTAGTCACCAGGGGAGCCTAGCGGTGGCGCCACCATACCGATGCACGAGGCGGATAGGAGCGTCATGTAGTGCAAGGCGTGTTTTCGAGTTGTCCTTAAGGCATGTCATGTTGCGCGGCAGAAGCGTAGATTAACGGCAGGTGTGAAAACATGTGGATTGCGCAAAGAGTGGCTGTTTAAAAGCCCACCCATTAGAAAGAGCCCAGATATGCTTAGTCATCATCATGAGGAAATGTATCAAAAAAGTGAACAGGTGCGTTGTTTTGCGTGCTTTCTTGCGGACGCGTAGCGAGCCCTCCGCTTATTCGCAAAATGAATAACTATGGCGCAGTGGGCACTTAACGACTGTATTTCAAGTAGGCATTCTGGGGCACTTTGAAACGACCAATGTTACGCTCACAGTCATTCGTATCCTTACGGCGCGGTTGAGGCGTCCACCGAGAACCGAAGCCAGGCTTTAGCAATTGAGCAGGCGATACGCACCAGGCCCGATTACATTATCGCGCTCAACACTTGAAGGCGAAGACGACGTGCACACTGGGCGTCCGCGATCACGTCTGCCCAAATTTGAAACGATACGCGTTGCGGAAATAGATCAAATTTCAAGCTGAACGCCGCTTGCCCTTCCTCTTGCGGGCGCTTGTCATAAGACGGAGGCTATGACGTAGAACAAGGAATGGCCTACATAGTTATCGGTGCGTTGACATGGCGCCTCTAGGTAGGCATTGGTGTCGTGACGTCACACAGAGTAGCATGTGACACTGCTAGAATTATTCGAGGTGATGTGTAATTTGAATAAACAGTTCAAATAAATGAAAACTGAGAGAAATAATGAAACACACGAAAGAATGTGTGCATATATTGTTTTTTTTTTACTGCGTCCGTCTCGCATGCGTTCATGCCCTCACCGTTCTCGAGTCGCGCAGGTGCCAGCTCCGAGAACGCTTGACGCGTTTTTGGTGCATCCTCTCTGACAGCAGTTCTTGCGATGCGACGCGGGGTGTCACGGCAAGGATCGGCGATCAGTGCCAGCCTAGCCAAACCTGCGCGTACTGAGGGCTCCATCCCGCTGAAACAGGCAGTAGACCACAGAGAACGCCGACACAACACGAGAACAACGCTCGCGTGCTCGGGGGCTCAGGCGGCCTCGGACACGTCATGCACTTTTGAATTTGCATGTGCATGTGCATGCTGAAGAGGGCAAGGAAAGCATTTGGCTTGCGAAGGATACACGGGGCGAGTGGCAAGCGTTTCAGTCTCGCCTCCTCGCATCTTGGTTTCGCGCCGCTTCAAAATATTGGTTTTCTCAACTCGTAATGAACCGATTTGCAAACTTCCTTTGACATAATGTTCTTCATTGGGCTCACACACAACTTCCAGTGCCTAACTAAATTTTCTTGTGTCACCTGGAGATGGGCACTTTAAGTGCATAACACCTTATGAGATGACAAGACGCTTGCTCCCATCTCGGTGAAGTTACTCGAAAACGCTTATACATCGAAGTGCGGTGCACTTCAGGGTCCCGGCTTATCGTCCGTCCATAGATATCATGTGGCGTGATTACGCTCAAAATCAAGTGATCGATAGAGGCTTAAGATAAGGCTCGCAATGCTGAAGACCTGATTAACTTAAACGTACGAGGACTAAAATAACGTAATTAAAAGAAACAACAAAGAAGTAATCGCAATTATTAACATAAGATCGCTATAAACGCTTCGCAAACATGAGCTTCACCCATGCGCCGCGCCACCGCCCCGCCGAGCGCACGATTTCTCCTCGCACCGGCGCTTCTCCGAGGCTGCATCTGAACGGGGAAACAACCCGATGGAACCGCAGCAGCCGACACGTATCTCAAGTGCCGTAACAAGCAGGAAATCGATAACGCGCATCAAAAAGTAGAGTGCATGTCGCACACGAAGATTGGGATTCTCCCTAACAAGATTGTACTGGTACCGGGTAAGCCCCACATGCTTACCTCAAACATTGACGTCATCGATGGTTTGGATAACGGAGCCGTGGCCACTCTTCGAAATGGAATTGCTCGGTACTGTGCGGCGCACTTTCTCCCGCTCCACAGAGGTGGACCTGCATTTAGTGCAGAATTAAGAGCTACAACTATCGCTACACAATAACGAAATTTTCCTTTAGCATTTTTGATGCGCGTCGACTGCGAAAGCCTATAATTTGCCGGGGGGATTCCAACACTGACTCCCTGCGGGAAGTTCCGATGAGCTTGCGGCTTTACTTCAAGGCATGCCACCATGTGCTGAGTCAATGGTTTCACTCGCGTACACGCAAACGGCCCAAAGCTTGTGTTACCGATGTTTGGGCCAGCAAACTTTCATTTTATTGAATAAAAGTTTTTAACAGACACACACACACACACATGCTAGGCGTTCGGCGTCTTCATTGAGCGTTTTCGATTATGATAGCGTGAGGCCGCCACACGCAACGCTCCCTCATAGATTTATTCAAGACGGCCTGTTTGCGGCACTTACAAATTTTCACGTCATTCTCGTGAATGTACGGCATTTTGTCGAAATTTTAGAGAAACTAACGCTAAGCTTCAGGTTCTGCTTGTACTTTCACAACGCAAAGGTATATTTTCATTCCCACTGTTTACTTACCTTAAGTTCTAGGTCGAACCTCTTCGAATAAAGCATTCAATCAATTAGGCATAACCAGCCAATCGTTCATCACCTTGGAATATGCTTGAAATGAAGTGAGGGTAGTTATTTGACCGCCGTGGGAGATGTCGATTCAAAGAAAAAAAGAACGTTGCAGGAACGTCCTGTAGATGGTTACAACCTAGAGGAAAATTTAGGTTTACCAATGAAACCCTAGTACAACCGAGTTTAACCTAGATCAGGAAGTCGTGCGAGATGGTTTCTACTCCAAGGTTAGCCTAGTCTTTCTGCTAATGTAAATATCTTAAGCGTAATCACAAATAACTTTGCTCGTTTCTGTCTAAATCGTTTGAGTGCTGATCCACTGCAGTAGCCAGGTGGGGGGGGGGGTAGGTTGGGTTGCATCGACATACATAAAATATGGTTAAACCTCATCTCCCCCTTCCGAAAAAATTCTGGCTAGGCCGCTGTGCTGAAATCACAATTTTTGACAAAATTCTTCGGGACGGTCAAGCTTTCCGTGCAGAACCATATATTTATTTGTATGTCTGCACTAACATAATAACTATGTTTAGCACGTAGATTGCTCGGAGTCACAGAAAGGAAATATATTACGTGAATGAAACACCAATGCAAATTCTCTTTGGATGGTGGAAGGGGTGGCTACGGACGGACCTTATTTATTTCTTACATTGCAACCTTTGAAAGAAACGTGGCCTTTCCAACAGTTACTTTACACAGAACTCATCGAATAGTAACGAATTTCCCGGCTCAATTTAGGTATAACCAACTACACTAAATTACTGCAGGTGGCGAAGAGGATCTCCGAGTGACTGCCTACACACGGCGGGAGGCAAGTATTTACCCGAAAGAAGGTGCACTACTGAGCCTGTTAACTCTATGCCTGAAAACGAGGACGTCCTCAAGGAGCGTAACGGCTCCCGCTGCGGACAGTGCAGTCTTCGAAAGCCGTAACAACAGGCATCGTGCGTATCTCGTAACATTGCTTCGGTTATGAAGAGGAGATTGAAAGTACCCCTAAACCAGCTACGAGTGGCCAAAGACGAACGGCCGCTGCAATGTTGAACATATGGCTACAGGTAAGACGATTGCATTGTTAACTTCTCAAGTTCGAAGTCTATTGCCACCGCAGTTGATCGCCCAGTGACTTTTCGAATATTGAATGCCTTCTAAGTGTACTGAGTATGCGTGATGTGGGAACTAAGTAGCGTACGTTTTTACGACATTTCCAAGAACGGACGACTGCTCGTGCAATATGCCTGCTGCATTGTCTACCTTAATTCTCTGCTGGTTTTTATTAAGGTTGTGTCAGTAATCGCAGTGGTATAAGATAGACGTGTTTCAGCGTGACGGAATTTCACTATGCTCGTGGTTACCAAGAGTTTGTGGCTCTCTTAATCATTGTGCTTTTATGAGTTCTATTATAGACAGAAGTGTACGCAATAAAATTTCATATACACGGTACCTTGCACACACCATTTCAATTCAAAGGATCGTAGCTTCAAGTCCGGGCAGTGGCTTAAGTATCCGAGAGTGTTATTTTACCATGCGTGTCAAGGGGCTCAATGTTTTCGTGTATTTCGCACAAGGTACGCTATGCAGCATGCAATGGAAACGTACTACCTATCCGGTTGGCGCGGCTTAGCGGAATACCACAAATGTTTTCCGAGTTTCTTTTAGCGGTTACACTTATATCACGCTGTCGGAGGTGCGAGAAATTGTGAGGCAGACACCGTAGACGCGCATATATGCGAAGATGTCAAAGTTTTTGCGTATGGCAGAGCATTAGCTTCTCATGTACTGCGAGCAACTCTCAGCACTTGGACATTACCATCACCCGTGTAACATAGACAATCGCGGCTTGTTTACATTTGCGCTCTTTGTTCCGTGCAACGCAAGAACCCGTTATTTCCATTCACAAAATAAATCAAGCAAGAGCATACTGGGCAGCCGCTGACATTAGGTTCATAATAGCTCACCTGCTTCTTTCCCTATTTCACGGAACATTAGAAAACGTAGAACAGAAACAGTTAGGCCTTGGTCTAAACTATAACTGGCTTCTTTAGCAAGGAGACACGCCTTGCGTCTATCATTGGAGATGTCATGCTTACTCGTACGGAGCTACAAATGACAAAAGGCTATACTACCTTTCGCCATAAAAAATATAACCAAGAATAACCAAGAACGACGTCACCGTGATTCCTGGCGCAAGCGTCTGCAAGACCTTGATTTGGTTCTTCCGGCGTCTGAACCACAAACATCATAGTTTTGCCACCGGAGCTCAAGTAGTGCCGAGCACGCCGTAAAACATCAAAGGCCATGTCCAGTCATTGGAGGTCGTTTTAGTGAAGCTTCAAGAACTAACAAATCGATGACTTATCCCGAACACCCCTCCCAGTCTTTGTTTATTCTTTAGGTTGGAATCGTGATGAAGAAAGAATAACTCGTGTCGCAGTATCTGTAAAATATTGACCAACGATTACGATATGCCTGTTGAAAATTCAGAGCGCAGCTTCGTGTTGGGGCAAGGCCAACTGTGTTTGAAGTTTTAGGTTTTCCGCAACGTATTGACTACGCTATAAATCATAATGTTTTAGCGATACCCTTGCTTGCGTAGCGGAACATAGTTCTATATTTATTGGCGTAAAGTTGACAAGGTCGGGACATTTGCCTTTGTTTGGCACGTAGTACGCAACAGTTATACATGATACGTTTAGTCTACTTCGAATTTACGTCGCCTGCCTTTAAATGTTCCATCAGTAGTCGCGAATAATTGTGGTTGCAATTCGACATGGCAGCACCTATGCAGGCGCGACCGCCTACTTCGATCTGAACTCGCATTTCCTACTTGGCAATTGTACAGACAACAATAAATAAATGGTGAAATTGCCCATCGCTTTGTATCATCTCATATAGGGGAGAAAGCATCAGGTGTGTTTTGTCTTTATAATTGAGACCAACTGTTTATTCATCCCTGGCTGCTCAGCCTAATCTGGGAGGATTTGAGGGTAGATCTCGGAAATAGTGCCAAATACTGACGAATACAATGTCGGGGGCCATGCAACGCACGACGGCGACCTAATACGTTCGTCACGGAAGGAACTCGCTATTGCGGTGGTCAGAAATCGCTGTGGCATCTGCCAGATTCATAACGTATCTCTGCGGCGTAGTAGGTGACAAACAAACGCAGAATATCTCGACCATGTCAAATTTGGGGCAACTACTGACTAATACACGCTGACTGACATACACGCTCACGTCAGCGTGTATGTTACGGCAACGGCCTCGTCGCTGGCCCAAGGCCAGTCACGGGATCAAAGACATCCGCCCCGTGCGCTGCTGCAGAAAATCGTCTATACATAGAAGATCAGCTTTCTTTTTCTTTTTGCTAGGCTACCGTGGTTACTGTTACCAGCTTTGGAACGAATCAGCGTTCATTCATTTCGCAGCTCTAGCCGAGGTGACAGATCTCGGCGGGACGTAACGTGTGGGTCAGAAAGCGAGAGAAGCTAGCGGCGGCGCCCTGTCCTTAGCGGTATGCAGTGGACTGGACATGTGAATCTCTGCATTATAGTGTTAGCAAAATATATTCATTTTTCTTGAGCCACGAGCACTATCTGGAATTGCGTGCCGCGGTGCTCGTTTTGAAGGAAATTCACCGTAGAGGAAAACATGAGCCATCATGCCTGGCTTTCCATATTCATGTAAAGATACCAACAAGCAAGCTCATTCTTTTGCATATTCCGAAGTGCGGAATGCTTAACGCATAACATGCATGACATTTTCGGAGCCGCAGGTGTCATGACGTGTAAGCATTCGATCGCAGAATAGTTTTCAAAATTTCACCCACTACAAGAAAATCCGGTGACCACACCTAGGAACTCTAAATGAACGCGCCAAAGCGCTCCTCAAACCTTCGTATGGCCAGCCGTAGATGTGGCATATAGCTTTCATTGTCATTGATGTGCGCCACAGTTTAGGCTACTTGATGTTCAGCAGGAATTGCGGAGTATTGTTTGCTGCGTTGCTGAAATATATAGTTGTTTCCACATCGGGCCGCTGTCTTTTGCGGCTACATCGGGGTGGAAGCGGAGACAAGTGTGGAGCGAACAAGCGCAAAATCCTGTTAGGTTCAACGATTAGTGCTGAATTTTTTCGTGTGTTGCATGAAGAAATAAGTGCCGAAGAGGAGATAGCGCCTGTCGGTAGAGTAGTGTAGGCGAGAAACAAACCACTCTGTCGTCATTGAACTCGCGGTGCTTTAGAATACCTTTTAGTGCGCAGGGAAGCATTCGTCAGCAGCCTAATGTTGTTATCGATGGCCGTGTTTACATGGCTATACCTGTCATAACTTGCCCCATGGAGCTTCGTACGTTAGAGTCTTATGTAACCTGCTTTCGACACCACTTGACCCCAGTATTACGCTTGTGGTATCACTTTTTTTGGCAAAACTGCTAGAGAGGTTCGGCTTTCGCCTTTCTTGAGGTACGTCGACCAGTTCACCATCGATCTACTGACGATTGGTACGGACGCCTATGCTAGGGAGATTTACTCTAGTCGCTGGAGTTACTTCAACGTCTGCATGGGAGATGCGTGTGCTGTGATCGAGCAAGAATCAGGAATAACAAGTCACGTAATGTTACAGTAGTTGAGGCACGAATACATTACGTCAATGTTTCACTAATATACACTATTTGCGGGTGTACAAAGGTTACGATATTTCGTGTTTAGAAAAAAAGGATGCGTTTGTTTTGGAGTACTACGTGCTCTATCAAGGGCGAGCGTTAATCTATTCCTCACAGACAAATGATTTCACTGAATTTGCAGTGTTTTTCATGTGTTTAGAAAACAAGGCATAATTTACTATAACACACACCCTAATAATCAAATATTGTTAGGCTGTCCCTTAAAAAGATTTTCTCGCACGGACGTATCGCCATTCTCACACAAGAACTCCGTTTAGAACATCAGGCAGCCAAGAACTTTATTAATATGTCCGGAAGAGTGTAAACCGCCGGGAGTCCAGGGGGGACACCCTAGCAGCCGCTACCGTAGGCAACGCCCGAGCCGGGCCGGGAACGTGGTGGCGTTCCGCCAGTTCTTGGACTCTCTGGACTGTCTTAGGTTGGTGGTGGAGCTCAGAGCTCCTGAATGCCTCTTCCCAGTCAGACTCACTGGTGAGAGGTCCCTGAGATAACGCGGGACATGGCCAGATCATGTGCGAGAGTGAACAGTAAATTTCTCTGCAATCTGGGCACTTGCGAGTGATGCCCGTGTTGTAATGACTCAGTCAGCCCCGTGATAGGTACGACCTCGTTTGTAGCATGTGAAAGGCTACCGTTTGTTTCTACGATGAGTTAACAAATACAGAATATGATGTCAAGACCACAGAGCCTTCCAACATACGTACAAACCTGAACTCCGCTCACATCTACCTCCCTTCCACGCAAACATGAAATATATCTATGCTCCTTATGTTGGTTCATTCTCGTGGCGCCAAGTCCTTGGCGATCCACATCATCGTAATTTGTCTTACAGATTTGGATTTGTGTCGCTGGTTCTGGGTTGAAAGCTTAAGCACTCCAACATTTTACGGTGAAGCTATTCAAGCTCGGCGTTAATTATCGTGACACAAAATTATCATCATCATGAACCGGCAGAAGCTCTCCTCTTGCTTTTCTTCGTCCTCTTCTGCTTCGCTCCGAGAACACGTGCGCCGATTTTACCGGTGTCCAGCAAGTGGGAACCACAAAGCGAAGGAGAGATGTGAAGAGGAGGGCGAAGGAAGAAAGAGGGAAATATGCAGATAGTCCGAAATAAAGGATGAAAAAACGCAGTTGAAAAAATTGCAGTGGCTAAGCTCGGCTATGCCAGGATATACGTCGCGTTAGTAAAGGTTTAGCTGAATATTTTAAGCTTTCCAGGTTGTCTAGGGTAAGCTTGCTTGTCATGCTTACTGCTGCTTCAATGACACACATTCGGCCACATCGTTCAGGACCGGTAGACCTGGCGGCGTGGCCGGGTAACGATACCCATTGGTAACGATAACGAGCGGAATGTTCTGCTTGACGAGAAGGTTCTTGCACGTTGTACAAACCCGCGCCACGGTTTCACCCCACTCAGGCGCCGCCACAAAACTCAACGTTTCACGCATGGCACTACTTAGCGGCGTCAAGTCTTTCATGTGCCGTAGTCTTTCACACACGTTGCACACGTATCCAAATGGATTGTTTACGAAGTCCGTCTCGAAGGTCCGAGTCGCACTGGCGCTCTCGCTAAGTTTCACAATATAGGCAAGCCTTGACGTCATCGACGGCGTCTTGTTGTTGCTGCTGCAGAGACGGTCGGGCACGTCGCTCAGCATCCTGGCGACGCCGCTTTGCTAGACGTTCCTCCCTTTCCTCCAGTGTCTACGCAGCACGTTTAGCCTTCATCTGTTCATTCTTCGTACGCTGAACCGCTAATTACCAGGCAGCTACTTCGGTATCCGATGACATAAGCTTCTCGGCTCTTCTGCGCCGTTGAGCAGCATTTGCGCTTTCCTACTTCATGGCGATACCCACCTGCAAACGCCAGTAAGAGGCGCTATCAAGCGGCACCAGCGTATTGTCAGACGGCGACTGCACAGCGAAAGCGAATAGCTGCGCGCCACCATAGCTACGACGTCACCCCTCTCGAATGCGCAGAGCAGCAGCGGCGAGTCGCGCGCGCTGGCGCCAGTCTGTCTGCCCGGCTACGACGCCACTCCTCCCGCTCTCCGCCACCAGTAGCGACGAGCCGCGCGCAGCGGTGGCGGCCAACGCGTGAGATGCCGGCTCCGCACTCATCCTCGCGCATGCGCAGCACGGCTCATGATGACCTACGCGAAACCGGCTCTGGCTAGGCGAGTGTAGCTAACGCTACAAAAAATTTCACCATCTCCCGCTAAAGAGAACCAAGTGGGGATGCGAAGGAGCACATGGGTCGACTTAAGGATCCGTTCATCACGGGCACCCTGCCCGATGTTAACGCGTCCTTGCATGTGGAGCACACCGTGAATTCGCTGTAGTTGCTGTTACTCGTCCCGAACTCTTGTTGGTGCACGCCACGCGGGTTCGTCATGCTTCTGCAGAATCTCGTTCCCCGACGCCATCAGGTGATTGCTGAGAGAGTGTAAGGGGGGAGGCCACGGCGCCTTACCCAGCACCTTACACAGGCCCGAACGTGCTAGCACGTGCCAACGAGTTCTGACTACGATACAACGCGTTGGTTCATCGCGCCTTTGCAGAATCTCGTTCCCCGACGCCATCACGTGATTGTTGAGAGAGTGCAAGGGGGAGAGGTCCCAGCGTCTTACCCAGCCCTTTACACAGGCCCGAACGCGCTAGCGCGTGCCAGCACACACCGTTTTGTCTTCGTTACGCCAAGCTAGGACAGCATACGACAGCCCGGGCCCCTAAAGTGCTCTGCACGTATCATCATCAATGCGATCTAAGAACAAGACGAAGAAGGCTTCTTCTTGGCGGGAGCGCGCGCTCTGCACGTATCATCATCAAGGCGGTTGATGAACAAGACGGAGAAGATTTCTCCTTGGCGCGAACGCGCGCTCAATATGTTAGAGGTGGTAATAGTTGGTTTTAGAAAGCGGACGGTGGCCAATGGAAATACGGACAAAGCCCAGCGCAAAAGCTGATTCGCATCTAAAAATTCGCCTCGTATCTACGTGCTTCGCTGCAAATGTCGTCGAAAGACGATAGTCTTCTGCCGGCTGTACTACATGAGTCCTGGTCTCACCCGCGGCTCATCCGCTTGGATGTTTTTTCGTGCATAGCGCCGCATTTTCGCCGCAGCCTAAGAAACACCAGGTTCTTTAGAATTACGTATTAGTGTATTTTGTAGTAAAGAAACACACAACCTAATACTTCCGTATTAATGTTGAGCCTCAGATATGCGTAATATTTGCTTTTTGATGGAAAATGTACGCAAGTATGAACGCAGCTACCAGTTCGAGATCGCTGGGCATTCCGATCGGGGTTCTCCAAGACCAAATAAAGTTCATTTCATCATCATCATCACCACCATTCTGCAAGTGTTTCAACATCGGCCGGGTGGCTAAATCAAGTGGCAGACACACAGAAAGACAGACAGACAGAGCAAAATTTTTTGCGTTCAGGTAACTCAAGAAAGAGTATCGTCTTTAAGAGATAAAAGTTACCGTACTTTCTCGAATATAGGCCGGCCACGATTCTAAGCCGACCCCCAAAAATCGCATAGCAAGAAAAAAAACTTAATGATTGCACTAGAGTCTATACTCGAATCTAAGCCAACCCCCCACTTTTGCACATCGGTTTTTTTTTTTAAAGCAACGGCTTAGATTCCGATAAATACCGTAGAACCCGCGTACCCACGATCTGAAGCTGAGCGTCTAATCCACTCGGCTATCCAGGCATGCTAAGAGAACATAGCATAGCATATAAAGAATGAGAAAGAGAGAAATAGAGAGAAAAAATTTAGGGATAGAAAGAGAGAAAGAAAACGAAAGAAAGGGAGCGAGATAAAAAAATAGGAAAAACGAAGAAAGCGAGAGATAGAGAGGAGTGAGACACATATATGAAAGAAAGACACATAGAAGGAAAAGAAGAAAGAGAGAAAGAAAAAACTAGAAATAAACATAGACAAAAACACACAAGAACAAACATAATAAAGAATATTACACATCATCTCCCCCTACGGGCAACCATGGGAGAATGGGATGTACCAAATGAGGCGGTGCAGGGCGAGGTGTGCTGGTCCTCCTTTGAGGCACGGGAGGGAGTTGTGCAACTCGCTTACGAGCGACGACTGAGCCAACTCCCAGACGGCACTTGGGCACGTGAGGTGTACAAGTACACCCACCTAAAGTGCATTAACGCCAGGTGGGTGCTGCGCACAAAACGCCTGGCCGAGCGCTACAGGGTCGCACCATGCCGACTCACGGAGAAACCTCAGCGGGACAGGAAAGCGAAGGTCCGGGAAGCTGTCCAAGAGGCCAAAAGTGTCTACTGGCAAAAGGAAGCAACAGAGATGCCCGCTTTGAGTCTCTAGAGTAAGGCAACACAAGCGATCGAGAAGGAGCTGATGTATGAGAACTCAAAAGGAAGCGATCTTCTGTGCGAGGCCAGATGCGGCATGCTGCGAACTCGACTGCTGCGGGTGAGGTACACGCCCACCCTTGACACTACATGCCTGCTTTGCACCCTGGAAGACGAAAGCATAGAGCACATTGTGCTCCACTGCCCAGCGTTGAAACGACAGCGACCACGAGACTTCACCAACTTCACTACCTTCGCCGCCCCCCGCCTGCGGCCGCTACGCCGCCTAACGAGGACGAATGACAGCGGCAAATGCTGGCAATGGCGCTTGGCTCTCGGGAGTCGCAAGAGAAATCGCAATGGGAGGCAGTGGAAACTACGAAACGAAGATTGGAACACTGATGGCGTGCGAATCTGCAGGATCGAACAAATCCAGCAGCATAAAACCAAACCAGTCGCTGGAAGTTTTATTTATTTTCCGCCGGATCCGGCTTCCCTGTCTGATCGCCCGTCGCAAAGGGCAAGGCACCAATCAACATCATCATCATGATCATCATATCGCGGGGAGTGCGCATCGATTTTCCGTTTCTCTTATGAGACTTATAAGACGGTGGTTGTCGAGGCGTTTGAATAAAAGCTTGCGGAAGCTGACGTTTACGTTCGGCTTCCCGAGCCATCCTCTGGTCCACGGTGGTGGCGCTGCCGCTGCAACTGGCGTTGACGTTGTTCATGGCGTTTCGCACACCGTTGCACAGGGAAACAATGAGGAAACACAGCGAACGCGGGCTTTCGCAGCCTCGCAGCTTCGAGACTCGGTTGCCGGCGTTGCCACTGACGTTGAGCTGCGCGAGCGTCCATAGCGCCGTTGAGATGGAGAGTGCAACGCTTGCCGGCGTTGCCGTTTACGTTCTGCTTCGCGAGCGTCCATAGCGCCGTTGCGAAGGAGAGTGCAACGGGAGCGAGCAAGCGCCGCATTATATACGAGCGCACAGCTGGGGCGGAGAGAGAAAAACGGGAGAGGAGAAACGAAGAGGAGGCAGCGCTCACGCCACCTTCTCTCACCTCCTCGCGCTCACGCGAGGGGAGGGGGACAGTTGGCACATGCGCAATATGGATGCGGACGCCGCAGAACGGACACTGCCCCGAGCATGAGGTGCTTTCGCATCTAAAAAAAGAAATACAGGGAGAAAGAAAACTAAAGAGAGACAAAGAATGTCGCCCAGCTCTACAGTGAAATATGGCGATATAGAGAAATAGGTTGCCCAACGAGCGGCGACGGGCCCGTGCTTCGCTCTGCCAAGCTTTACGCAACTTAGTGCAAACTTCCCGCATTTTTTCTAATCAAAGATCTTGACATCAGTACTCAGCAAAATTAGAAATAAAATAAGTACTCAGGAGCGATGCCTGGTGCTCATAATAATAGAGTATTCTTGAGTTTCGAACGAAAGCCAGGAGGTAGGACACTCTTACAGATGTAGCTTTTAGGCGAAAGTCGTGTGAAGAAGTAGTTTTAAAGTGTAGTAAAGGTCGTTTGATGCCAACTAAAAATTCTAAAAAAAAATTCAAGAGCCCTTCCGCAATCGGTGAAAGGAGGGCAAAGGAGGCCTTCGCGTGGGCGTGCCTGACCTACCTTCTCTCTCTCTCTTTCTTTCTTTCTTTCTTTCTTCCTTTCATTTTTTCTTTCTTTCTTTCTTTCCTTCTTTCTTTCTTTCGCATTGCGCAAGGCTCCCTTAAAACATGAGCGTTCAGTTTCTTTATCGGCAGCGACCGTCCCCGGAACGCTGCTTTCGAGCTGAATCGGCATGAGATCTTTCACTTAGAGCACCGCGTGGGCTCGGGCCCAGCCGAAAACCCGGGCCCAGCTTGGCGCGTGGGCGAGGCCAGGCCGGGTAAAGTAGTTTTTCCGGGAATGAGGTGGCGGGCTCTGGTCGGGTCGGGCCGGGCCGGGCCGGGATCGGACTTTGCTCAGTTCATAAGAGTGTTCCAAATGCGGTCTGCATACATATATGTTCTACATGCTTTATCTCGGGGCGGGGGGGCAAGCTATCTGAATATGTTTTGTGAGGAACAAGTACTGACGTAGTTCTGCTTCTTGGCCATGGGGCTACTATATTTATCTGAAACGGGCGATCTAAAGGTAAGTAGACCTGGCGCACATGTCACTTTCTCTGCTTTATTAGTTATATGTGTCATCATTTTATATCCCAAATGTTATTTTGTAATCATAGTAATGAATGTACAATAGTAAATTTACGTCTATACTTTATCAACGGAAGAGCGATCGCAGCACTGCAAAGCGTGGCAACATTTTACAGCGAAACCTGTTATTTGAGCACAAGGGCCGTTTTTGGCGCCGTAGTTGTCCGCCGCAGCCTCCCATAACCACTATCGCTCGAAATAGGAAAACAAAAACGGAATAGGAAAAAAGTTCCAGGACAGAACGAGGTTCGAACCTGGGCCCTCTGCTTGGGAGTCCAGTACTCTACGTCAGAGCCATGCCGGTGCTTGAAACTGCTTTGCAAAATGACCCTATACAGCTTCATATCGAGAAGGAACCACATTAACTCATGTAATGTAGCGTGGTAGAAGAGTAAAATAACAACCAAGAGTCACACATCGCGAATTCTGTAACCAGGCGTCACACAATGCCAACTGCGCAACGATTGGGTTGTTGAATGATCCCAACCCATTGCAATGGGCTCTGCCATAATCCTTCGTCATCATCAGCCACAGCATCAACAAAGTGTACATAATGCCTTACAGGTGTTTAGCAGGTACCACGGTTCTCCAGAAAATGACGAAAAATTGCATTGTGGCTGCTTCCCTACTTCACAAAAACTATGATGATTTATAGGGTAGTGGGTTCCTCGCAAGTGCACTTCTATTGGTTTCCAAGAAAGCACCTAGGGCTCCCATGATCCATTTCCTCACGGTCTCAATAAAGTTAACTCCCTCTATCTATCTCTGTCTCACGTTAGCGTATGTTATAAAGCGTGGTGGGAGAGTGAAATAACGACCAGGCTCATACAATACGAATCACGTAAGTAGTGGGCCCTTTAAAGCTTTAAACCCACTACAACAGGCTCACTCATAATTCTTCATCGTCATCAGCCGTCGCATCAAGAAACTGCACATAATGCCTTACAGATGGTACCTTCGCAGAATGACGAGTAATGTCGCGGTGGGTGCTTCCCAACTTCACAAAAATAATGATTTGTGGCGTAGTGGGTACGTTGCCAGTGTACTTGTATTGGTACCCACAACAGAGTTTATAATGGGCTCTAAAAATGCCGCTCTTCGAGCTTTCGCTGTGACTGTGCCGCGCTTTCCGCGCAGGCCTGGCGTTTTTTTTTTTTGCAAGTTCCAGCAGTCCACTAACTTGAAAGGTCTGCGCGGACTTACGTTACATAACATTCTATTCCCGTACCTCCGTCACGGTTCCTTGTAGCCATGTGACGCAACATGGACACGCACAGGCTGCTCTTGTGCCCACATTGTTAACGTCTGAGCTTTCGTTTTGTTCCGCTAGATGTTGCGAGAGCTACATGATACATCCGCAACAGCGTTGGAATATGCAGGTCCATTAAAGAAGGTGTTGGGCATGGTATATTCACTTCAAAAAAGACAATTGCTAATTGCGTGTCGGTATGTGTCCCTTTACCTACACTCTAAAGAAAAGTCGAGTATTTGGGGAGTATTTCTGCCACACAACATTAAGCGTCATCCACCTCGCATAGTTTCCTCGCGTTATCACCGCGGTCCCGGCCCTTCCCGGCCTCGAACGGCGCGCGCGTTATCAGGTACAGCGTGACATATCATTCTTGATAGGAATGTGACGAGAGCCGGGTTTTCAAGAAAGTAAACGTGAGCAAGCCAGGTGACGATTATTTTGTGTGGCGGAAATACTCCCGAAATGCTCTATTGTTTCCTAGAGTGTAGAATCATATGCAGCCAATGAGTAATAATTGGGAAGCTTATTCGGGTCTTTATTACCAAACTGGAACGAACCCCAAAAATAGATCAAAATATTTTCGCCTGCCTTCTGCCAATCCTCCCCGCGTTATCCAATCGCCGCTTTCTAGCAGTACAACATCGTTAGCAAGGCACACACCATTGCAATAGGAAATAAAAGAGAGCATAGTACAAACCGTGCATAACATACACTGCTGAAACCTGCAAGCAGAAGCCCTCAGATAGAAGTTTTGTAGAACGTTATATTGAAGAGTGGCACGAACTTCGGGAGAACAAGTGAAATGAAGGGATGAGCTGGACATCTATGTTCATTCTTCATTGGTCTGAACAGAGGTCCGAAATTTGCTCCAGTGGTGGACGTCCGAGATCGGCGACTGCCGCCGCCTTCACAATTCGCAAGGCAGATTTTGTGTGCCACTGCAGCTATCGCAAGCAGTTCGAGAAACTTTAGCGTGGCAGGATATCTGACGCTAAAGCGCACGGTGTGCTTAGAACGGGAATTTCTTGATAATTACACTTTTTGCCCAATGACATGTGAAGCAATGAACTGTAAACTATGCCACGAAAAACTTATGGTATGTATATAATGGCAGGGGAGTGATATATGTCAATAATGCTATGACAAATGGCTTTTTCTTGCTTTCGGTTGCTTATACGCATTTAGAAAAGTACACGTGCTTCACAGAGCTAGTTGTAATTTTTATCTAGGTTAGCTATTTACAACAAAGGTAATAAATTTGGCTTTTTCCCTGTATTTCTCTTGTGCGACAGGTGCTACATATCCAGAAGGGTGCTCGATTGGCTTTGTCGTTAAAACATGCTTCAAATTTCAATAGACACCGCAATAACACAAAGTGAGGAGAGCGTTCTGTACTCTCTTTCCTCTGTTCCTACTGCACTTTCTGTTGAAACTGAACTCAAGCTGTAAACCACTTTTCTTGCTACAATGTCTGCTACCAAACACTCTTGATGATTCACATTGTATTTGCTAGGAAAATAGGTACAGTATGCCGCTGCCGAATAACCGTTTATTGTACCCAGGATGTTCGATCAACTGTTACCACAGTGAGGCCCTTTTGTACAAGATATTATCGTAGAATAATGCATACTTGTCAGCGTAGCATGCGCCAAGAAAAAGTAAATATTTGCTACATAAAATGTGTTGCTGTCGATTTCATGTCTGGGCAACACGACCTAGATTATTGGGCCGGGCGCACCTCATGCCCAATCTGTGGTGGGGCCGGGCCGGGCCGGGCCGGGTAGCTGAAACATTTGGCCGGTTCGCGACGGGCCCGGGTATAATTTTGAGTCACCGGGCCGAGCTCGGGCGGGTGAACTTCAACGAGGGCCGGACACGAGTTAGGAAGTAAATTTTTCCAATTTAGAATTTTTCTGACATGTGCAATTACTGATATTGATCTTACGCGTTCTCCAGCAGATCGCTTTTAGCCCGTCAACACGACATGTTTCAATGAAGAGCCCATAGCAAGTACAGGGCTTCTCAATTCTTTTTTTTGCATCGTCGGTAGAACGGATTCGTATGCTTGAATTCAGTTCACATTAGGCAGGCATGATTGCGCGGCCTAGATAGTGGTCAAAACACTCGCTTTCGGACCGGGTGGACCAAGGTTCAAGCCCTAGACCTTGAAATAAAATTTATTGTTGCGCGCCAGCTGTGGGCGAGGATAAAATTTTGGAGCATCAGCTTTGCAGGTCAGTAACGGCAAGCTTCGCTTGAATAAGTGTACGATTTATAAAAGAGTCACAGTTTCGCCGCAAGGGCAAAGCAATGAATGCGATAGCAAGAAACTAATGTTATACGAAGTGATGCTCGCCAATGGATACATTCAGTTTGAACAGCGCTCCTATTGCAAAGGCGGCCGAAGCAGCGAAGGAAACTAGCGTGCTTCAAGTGTCGAGCTGTGACACTTGATAGTTCGCGCTCATCTTCTGTTTGTTCGTCTCTCAGTCCGTCCAGCGGTAAAGAGTGTGTATATTGTCACGTAGGTGATATTGAGCTGGCCGGCGCACAGACGAGCAGAAAGGCAGACCCCGACGGCAATAAAACTAAGGGTAATTTATTGGGGCTGACTTGCGCCCGAAAGCAAGCTAAACACACTGCTCGGCGACAGCGAACAGAAAAAAAGAGCCCAGCGTGCCCGAACAGCAACTGACAGAATCCCCGCCGGGGGGGGGGTGTGTCGATCCATTATCACTCCGTTATCTTGCAGCACATCCGGGCATCAAGCTGGCTTGCGGATACACTCCAGCACATACAAAACGCGGATAAAGAAAGCGATTAGAAGTCCGCTTCTTTTCTAAACACACGTGGCACTGCCCCTCCGGGAGACTGAGCATCGTCCCGATGCTAAAAGAACACACTAGTTACAAAGAGAGGGAATTGTTAGAATCTAACAAGAGCGCAATGATGAAAATGTCTCTTAGTCTGCTAGCGTTCAAAAAACTTTTTGAGACGCGCAACGTGGACTACTTCAGGTCGCGAGCGTCGCCGCTGTGATTGTGTCACTCCATCAGGCACAACTTCGTAGACAAGGGCCCCGAGTCGTCGCGTTATCTTGTACGGTCCAAAATACCGGCGTAGTAGTTTCTCCCTGAGGCCCCGGCGGCGAATCGGTGTCCACACCATAACGCGGTCACCGCGTACGTACTGCTGGTCGCACCGTCGTAGGTTGTAGAGTCGGCTGTCCGTGTGTTGCTGCTCTTTGATACGCATTCGGGCGAGCTGGCGGGCTTCCTCGGCACGCTGAAGGAAACCGGCCACGTCCCCATGGGTGCTTCCGTCGTCGACGTGAGGCAACATTGCATCCAGCATGGTGCTGGCTGGGCGGGCGAAGACAAGCTGGAAAGGTGTCATCTGCGTTGTCTCTTGTGGTGCGGTGTTGTACGCAAAGGTGACGTAAGGGAGGACTTCGTCCCAAGTCTTGTGCCCGACGTCAACGTACATGGCGAGCATGTCGGCGAGGGTCTTGTTCAAACGCTCCGTCAGGCCGTTTGTCTGCGGGTGATAGGCTGTGGTTTTGCGATGGACAGTGTGGCTCAAGCGTAGGATCTGCTGCGTGAGTTCTGCGGTGAATGCCGTACCTCTGTCGGTGATAAGGACCATGGGTGCGCCGTGCCGGAGGACAATGTTCTTCACGAAAAAACTGGCGACTTCGATTGCAGTGCCGGATGGTAGTGAGGCTGTCTTAGCGTAGCGTGTCAGGTAGTCTGTAGCTACCACTATCCACTTGTTCCCGCTGGTTGAAGTCGGAAAGGGACCCAGCAGATCCATCCCAATTTGCTGGAATGGTTTCTCCGGTGGTTCAATTGGTTGCAGGAGGCCGGCGGGCCTCGTAGGTGGTGTTTTCCGACGTTGGCAATCTCGGCAGGTTTTGACGTAGCGTGCTACGTCCGCGCTCAGGCCGGGCCAATAGTATTTCCCTCGGATTCGTGGCAGTGTTCGCGTTAGCCCCATGTGTCCTGCTGTCGGCTCGTCGTGACACGCCTCTAGAACTTCTTGCCGTAAACTGACTGGAACCACAAGTAGGTATGTTTTGTTTTGCGGCGTAAAGTTTTTCTTCACAAGCACGTCGTTTCGCGGGCACAGCGACGAAATCGCGCGCCTGAACGCTTTTGGTGGTGTATCGGTCTTGCCTTCGAGGTATTCCAGCACGCCGCGAAGATCAGGATCGGCGCGTTGACCATTTGCGAAGGCATCAGAACTCACGGGCCCGAGGAATGCATCCTTGTCGTCGTCATCGTATGGCGCGACGGTATTAACGGGGGCTCTCGAAAGGCAGTCGGCGTCCGTGTGCTTTCGGCCTGACTTATAGACGACGGTGACGTCGTACTCCTGTAGTCGCAGGCTCCACCGAGCAAGACGACCTGAAGGGTCCCTTAGGCTGGCAAGCCAGCACAGGGCGTGGTGGTCAGTGACAACCTTGAAGGGCCTCCCGTAAAGATATGGTCGAAATTTTGTGACTGCCCAAACGACAGCGAGGCATTCCTTTTCTGTCGTTGAATAGTTCAACTCCGCTTTCGACAGGGACCGGCTTGCATAGGCGATGACTCGCTCGAGGTCGTGCTTCTTCTGGATCAACACTGCGCCAAGTCCGACGCCACTTGCATCTGTGTGAAGCTCGGTGTCGGTGCTTTCGTCGAAGTGACCCAGTATTGGCGGTGACTGCAAGCGTCTCTGAAGTTCACGAAAAGCGTCCTCCTGGGGCTTCTGCCACGAGAACTGCACGTCGGCCTTCGTAAGGCGTGTGAGGGGCTCGGCGATCCGTGAGAAGTCTTGCACAAAACGCCTGTAATACGCACATAGGCCCAAGAATCTACGGACAGCTTTCTTGTCAGCTGGCGTCGGGAAATTTTCAATGGCTGCCGTCTTGTTGGGATCAGGGCGGACCCCTTCGCGACTGACCACGTGTCCGAGAAAAAGTAGCTCTTCGTAGGCAAAATGACATTTCTGCGGTTTCAGAGCGAGTCCCGACGCCTTGATCGCCTCTAGTACGGTCTGCAGTCTGTGAAGATGCTCGTCGAAGGTGGGTGCGAAAACGATGACGTCGTCGAGGTAGACGAGGCATGTCTGCCATTTCAGCCCGGACAGTACCGTGTCCATGACACGCTGAAATGTCGCTGGTGCTGAGCATAGGCCGAACGGCATAACCTTAAACTCGTAAAGTCCATCCGGCGTGATGAAGGCGGTCTTCTCACGGTCCCTCTCGTCCATCTCGATCTGCCAGTAACCGCTCCTGAAGTCCATCGACGAAAAATACCTGGCGCCGCAGAGTCGGTCTAACGTATCGTCGATTCTCGGAAGCGGGTAGACGTCTTTCTTGGTGACGCTGTTTAGGCGGCGATAATCAATGCAGAACCGTAAGGTACCGTCCGTCTTTTTCACCAGCACCACGGGTGAAGACCATGGGCTCTTCGAGGGCTGTATAATGTCGTCGCGGAGCATTTCTTCCACTTGTCCCTTGATTGCCTCGCGTTCCCGCGCTGAGACGCGGTAGTGACTTCGGCGGATAAGACGCGCCGATTCGTCTGTAACTATGCGATGCTTCGTTAACGGCGTTTGTCGGATTTTTGCTGACATTGCGAAACATTCGCTGTAATCCAAGAGGATGCGACGTAGCTTCTCCCGCTTTTCTTGTGGCAGGTCAGGGTTAATGTCGAAGTTTGCCTCATTGGTAGCCATCGATGGCGCTTCTTGGGATGAGTCGGAGAGCGCTAGTGCATCGCTTACTTCAGCTAGCTCTTCCAAGAAAGCGACCGTTGTGCCCTTGTTTAGGTGCCTGTGTTCTGCGCTGAAATTGGTGATAAGCACAGCTGCTCTACCCTGACGTAGCTGGACGACCCCACGCGCGACGCAAACGTGGCGATCGAGAAGCAGCTGCACGTTCGCTTCCACGATCACATCACCACTTGATAGCACATCGGTTTCGACGAGTTCCATGACGCTTGTATTTGGCTGGATGCTTACTTGGTCGTCGAGGATGGTGAACGGGGCGCGGTGACGATTTCTCTGTACTGCTGCGGACTGCGTTGTCAGTGTTACGGTTTTCGTCTGGAAGTCGATCACTGCGCCGTTTTCGTTCAGAAAGTCCATCCCCAGGATCACGTCGCGAGAGCATTCCTGTATAATGATGAAACTCACAGCGTAGCTGTGACCGTCAACAGTCACTCGCGCTGTGCATCGTCCGGTAGGCGTGATCAGGTGGCCTCCTGCTGTGAGTATTTGCGGGCCGTCCCACATGGTTTTCACTTTCTTAAGTCGATTCACAAAGCGTCCGCTAATGACGGAGTAGTCGGCCCCGGTGTCGACCAGTGCGGCCACTGGACGTCCGTCGAGGGTGACCTGCAAATCGGCGTTTGATGTCCGGCTTTGATTTCGATTGGTCACCGACTGTGCAGTCCGCCGTTTCCCGCGGTCACGGCTGCGCCGGGTGGAAGCATCTTGAGGAAGCTCTGCGGAATCCAGTCGGATCGTCGTAGTGTCGGATTTTGTCGAAGCGGTAGTTTCAGTCGAGTCGTCTGGTTGCGTCGGGGTCGCTGGAGGGTTTTCCGGTCTTCGCTTGAGAGCAGCGTCACCTCCTGACGTCGCTGGCATTAGTTTCCCCTATGGGGACTGGGTGATCTGCCTTTCGAATTCCCGCTATAGGGCGATGGCGAGCGATGAGAGGTGGGGGACGGAGACCTGAAGCGACGGGGGGCGGAGTCTTCGGCCTCTCGTAGGTATGCCTCAATATCTCGGGGTCGCTGGCCGGGAAAAGGTGGTGGGGCGTTAATGTCGTATCCGCGAAGACCCATCTGGCGATAAGGACAGTGTCGCAAAAGGTGATCGGCCTCACCGCAGTGGAAACAAAGCGGTCGTTGATCTGGGTTTCTCCAGACGTCAGTCTTACGTGGTGCCATTGGCGGGTACGTAGCGGAACGGGGGGGGCTGCCGCGCGCGTGGCGGTGGCGCACCAGCTTGCATGCGATGCTGTGGCGCGTAGGTTTCTCGTCGCCAGCCGGTTGATCTTGATGGGGCTTTCAAAGCGGTGGCGTAGGTGTGAACTCCTGGCTCCTGGATGGGTGGCGCTGTGGCCGAGGCCGTTTCAGTGGTACCAAGTGTCGCGAGCGCTTGCTGTACCTCGTCCCGCACGACGTCAGCGAGTGATGACGTTTCTGGTTGTGCACCCGGTAGCAGCCTGCGCAGCTCATCGCGAACGATGGAACGAATGGTGTCCCGGAGCGACTCAGCGGTGGCACTACGGCGATCGTTGCTGTCTGGCGGTGCAGCGTGGTAGTTGCGGTCGTACGGCTTTGCACGTAGCTCGAGCTTCCTCTCGATAGCAGCGGCCTCGCTAACCCAATCTGCGACGGTTTTCGGAGGGTTGCGAATAAGAGCCACAAAAAGTTGCTCCCTGACGGCCCTCATGAGGTACTGAAGCTTCTTGTCTTCAGTCATGTTCGCATCAGCGTGCCGGAATATCTTTTGCATTTCCTCGGCAAAGATGGTTACGGCCTCGTTAGGGTGCTGCTGGCGAGTTTAAAGTAAGGCGTCAGCCCGCTCTTTGCGGAGGATACTTCCGAATGTTTTCGATGCCTGCATCCTGAAGGCATACCACGTTGTCAAGTGAGGTTCCTGGTTCTCGTACCAGGTGCGAGCGGAATCTTCCAGTGCGAAGAAAACGTTTCGAAGTTTATCTTCGTCGGACCACTTGTTCAAGGCTGCGACCCGCTCGTAACGCTCCAGCCAGTCTTGTACATCCTCGCAAGCGGAGCCACGAAACAACGGGGGTTGGCGAGGCTGCTGGATGACGACCGGAGTAGGTGCGCTGGTGGCCTCCATTGGTGACGTTGACCGGTGGTTCAGGGGACGACTGGTGGGTTGAAGCGGTCCCAATTCAGCTGGTAGCCCTTTTAGGCGGCGGCTACTGCGGGTTTCGTCTGTCTTGTCTTCTCTGGTGACCTCGTCCGTGTCGGCCGCTCGAGAGGTACTTGGGCTTGGATCACGGTTCGAAGGGGGTGTGCTAAACATTAGCACCTCCACCAAATGTCACGTAGGTGACGTTGAGCTGGCCGGCGCACAGACGAGCAGAAAGGCAGACCCCGACGGCAATAAAACTAAGGGTAATTTATTGGGGCTGACTTGCGCCCGAAAGCAAGCTAAACACACTGCTCGGCGACAGCGAACAGAAAAAAAGAGCCCAGCGTGCCCGAACAGCAACTGACAGAATCCCCGCCGGGGGGGGTGTGTCGATCCATTATCACTCCGTTATCTTGCAGCACATCCGGGCATCAAGCTGGGTTGCGGATACACTCCAGCACATACAAAACGCGGATAAAGAAAGCGATTAGAAGTCCGCTTCTTTTCTACACACACGTGGCAATATAACGCTAGCCGTTAGCTACGTGGAGGATCTGCGTTTCGTGGCGTGGTAGATAGCGCCACTCGCTGCGGAGGAAGAGGCCCCTGGTTCGATTCCGCGCTTCGGAAGCATTTTTGTGAGCTAGTTTTCTTTCTTATATATATATATATATATATATATATATATATATATATATATATATATATATATATATACTTATACATATACGGTGCATGACGGCGGCGACGCCAAAATCCAGCCGAGACTGTCCATATAATTGCTATCGCAATAATACGATGTTCGCTCAACTGAAAGATCAGTAAGCCGTCCCGTTTAACTAATGCGTGAAATGTGAATGAGAAACGCAAATGCCACAGATTCATGGCCAATGGAGCTGAACTGCTTCAGCAATGCGCTCCCCTTGTTATCTACACGACCACCTTACATCCTCCGATGTCTACGACCGTGTTTATTTTTAATTAGCTAAGTTTCTAAGGAAAACATTATTGCCGATTCTGGTATTTTGTACGAAAAGCACCAGTAGGCTTGTCCCCTTATGTGAGCCACTCGGTAAGTGTTTTGGAAGAAAATACAATATGGTTTTATTTCTGTCTAAATATCTGCTGATCACTCGTTCTAAGGCACGCTGCGCGCAAGGTGGTGTTTTGCCCGAGTGCAGTTTGCGACTGAGCATGCTTCAGTGCACCTCCTTGATTTAGTGGTCTTAACGGCGACCGTTAACACCACATCAATAATTTATTCAATAAATTTTATCAAATGATGTCGGAGTACGTAGACACCGCAATCAAACGGAAACTTGACACGAAAGTGACTGCAGCATGAGCTGCGCCTGCTTGTAAGGAATACATGGACGAATTTTGACCGAGAACGTGCGACTTATAGAAAAATTATTTGAAATCTAGAAGCCAAGCGTGATTCATTTTCCGAACTTGTCGCGATAAATAACAGCAAACCTTCATGAGGGAGCTTCAATTGCCTGAGGTTGGATATGAAATTTACTGCAAATATTCCGGAGTCCAATGCCTAGGGATCAAAAACATGGTTTTAGATTTTCACTGAGGAGGCTCCTGGTCGGATTTATCTGACGCCGATATCGACCAAGACACAGTCTCGCCGCCGATGGACGCAGCTGCGCGTTGCCGTAGACCTGGTGTCGCTAAGTGGAGGTGCATTTGTGAAATTTAGGAGACAGCAGATCACTTGACTAACGTCACCGCTTTAGTACTCCGTATGATATTGTCGTCATGTGATACTTATCTCCGTCCTCACTTAGATATTTTCTGCCTCTTGCTTGATGCTTTTGAAATTCTTCATAAAATAATTTGGTGTCTACATTCATTTAAGTACTGGTCTTTAGGTTCCCACATGCTTTTCCGCGTCTTCTGACTTGGGCAGGGAATTAGGTCTATGGCGTAACGATTGCGAGATAGTCGCTGATCGGTAGCGTAACTCTCTTACGATGAACGATATTCCGCAGAACTACAACTGTTGTTCTCCAATGGCCTGTTTTCTGCGGGAACCCGAAGGCATAATATGAGGACTCGTCGGTTCTTCGTCCTTGTGTATTACACGCGCTGTTCACATCACTATAGAATACCAACTAGCCCGGTCACACACCTTGCTTCAGGCATAATATGAGCAGATATTCCTGAGATGTTTAACTGAATTGCCAGAGGGCTGCCGCAATTCTGGCGAAACAGTACTTCCATTGCAACATCTCCATTGTTCCGGCAATTTTTGTTTCTCTTGTTGTTCAAGTGTGCTAGCTATCATTCCACCTCGCTATTTCTTCTTGTGACTTCCTCCTGGCAGAGCCATCCATACAAACCATACGGTTGCTCCTCTTGGTTTTTGCCGATCTGGCACCGACTACCATGACGTGTTTCTTAGTGGTCTTTGGTTCAGCTGTGGATTTTATCTGCTGCGTCACTTTTTGCATTTGCGTATCAATGTCTGCCGTTTTTTATTGGTTATTTTAGAGTCTGTGACTGGCGTGAGTTATGGTGCCGTGTATTACTGATTTAGTAGTATCTGTCAACAATACACGAACTTGGCCTATTCACGGTCTGACTGATGACGTTGGTAGGCTTGGCTCGGAACCCGTTGAGGTGTTGTTGCTGGATTATCTGTGTGTCAGTTCTGCAACCGATCGTCTTCGATCTGATTCGGGCTGTTCTAGCTCCTTAATTTTCTTGTTGCTTCACTGTCGTTTCATTTTCCTGGCATCGATGTTCGCCCAGCCATGCAATCTCCGGTTTCTATGTTTCAAAGCCGGGACCATGCCGCGTGTTTGTTTTGTGTTTTGAAGCATTGGAAAATACAAGTATGTCCAGCTCACCGTTAACTTCTGTGATTGCTGCATTTGCCAGGGGCGTTGTCAATTGTATTGCCCTGGACGTACATATTGCTGGATGGAAGACGAATTCTTATTTATTTTATTTATTTTACCCTCAGGGTCAACAGACATTACAGAGGGGAGTGGTAAAAATAATAACGAACAAGTTTGTAAGTACAAAGAGGCAATACAATGTTCCTGATTAAACAACAGATTATGATAGGCAAAAAAATACAAAAATAGCAAATATCAAAATGGCAAAGAGGAAAATAGAAAATAGAAGGATACATTCTGGTAAAAAATAAGAGGAATGTTTCTCAATATACAATAATCGATCTTACAATTCAATACAACAGGTGACAGTGCAATGTTCTTATTTATAGAGATACAAATATGGCATATGAGATGAAAACTACTACAAGGTATTAAAAGAATTGGCTAATACAGTGACAAATGTGTCATGATCTGATATTGTTACAAGCGTTGCGGGAAGGCAATTCCAATCATTTGATGTGCGCGGTAGGTATGATTGTCGAAATGATTAAGTTTTAGACGATGGGATGCCAACCTTATGAGCATGATTCAAACGGTGAGAAACATAATGCGGCGAAAGTATTAGCAAGTCACGTAAGTATGAATGGTGGTAAAGTTTGTGAAAAAGGGTTAAGCGGAGCATTGTACGACGAGATGCAAGTGAAGGTAATTTAAGGTTAGATTTCATTAGTGTGATACTCGCGTTTCGATTGTAATTAGAATTTATAAAGCGAACAGAGTTATTTTGTACCATTTCTAATGAATGCACCATGTTATTGGATATGGATCCCAAACCGATGCGGCATATTCTAGTTTAGTGCGAACGAGTGTTTTATACAGCATTAGTTTGACAGAAGAAGGTGATTTTGTGAAGTTACGGCGAAGATATCCGAGCATGCGATTAGCGTTACAAACAACAAGTTAATATGAGTATGCCATGTTAGGTTGTTACTGATATGAACTCCGAGGTACTTGTATGAGGTGACTCTGTCTAATTGTATGTTATCTAGATTGTAAACAGGTAATCTAGTGATTTTTCTTGACACGCGCATGAATTTACATTTTTTACTGTTTAATTCCATAAGCCCTGTGTTACACCAGTTAAGCACAGCAGTAAGGTCAGATTGAAGAAGGGCGACATCGTTAGGTCCAGTTATTTCACGAAAAATTACACAATCATCGGCAAACAGATGAACATATGAGGAAACGCAAGATGGCAAATCGTTAATATAGATTAGAAAAAGAAGCGGACCAAGGACAGATCCCTGTGGTACACCAGAATGTACCGCACATTCTTCGTAATTAGTTCCATTAGCTGAGACAAATTGTGAGCGGTTAGTAAGGAAGTTTTCAATCCAGGTTACAAGGCAGTAATCAAGTTTAAGTAGTCGTAATTTATAAATGAGCAGTTTGTGACACACCTTGTCAAAAGCTTTAGAAAAATCGAGGAAAATACAGTCGGCTAAGGAGCTGTTGTCAAGAATGGTGTTTAGTTTATGTACGAAAAGTGTTAATTGAGTTTCGCAAGAGTATGATTTGCGAAATCCATGCTGCGAATGATTGAAAAATGAGTGCGACTCTAAAAAGTTTGCGAGGTGAGAAGCCAAAATGTGTTCTAATATTTTGCATGGTATACTAGTGACAGAAATGGGTCTGTAGTTTAAAGGAGAGTGCTTATTACCCGATTTATGGATTGGAACTACCTTCCCGACTTTCCACTCAGATGGGAGAACACCGTCGTTGAGAGACTGTTGAAAAATTTTTGTTAGTATTATGGATGCATAACAGACAGTACTTTGGAGGAACTTGACATTTATTTGATCGCTACCCGGTGCCCAGGACGGTTTTAGTGACTTAATAACGCTTGCGACACCATCGTAACTGAAAATGATAGGAAACATATCGTCGTGGTCATATGGTTGCACATGGGGAGCAGTGGCGGTGGCGGGTAAAGAAAAATTTTTTTGAGAAACCATCATTCAGTATGTTGGAGCATTGGTCGGTCGGTACAGCGTCACCGTTATGATCGTTAAGTACTATCACATCGTTGTCTTGGGGATTGATCACACGCCAAAATTTTTTAGGGTTAGTCTTCAACATCGTAGGTAACGTATTGGTTAGAAAACTATCTTTGGCAACTTTTAAGGCCTGCACGTATTCATCAGCGCTCTGTTTGTAAGCTGACCAACGAGCCTTGCTATTACTAAGTTTAGCCGATTTGAAGAGACGCTTCTTTTTGTTAGACAAGCGTTTTAGCTGATGATTATACCACGGTTTTTTTAGGTTGGAGGAGATCGCGTAAGCAGGGATGTACTTATCTGTTAATTCCACAACCTTAGCAAGAAAGATACTCCAGTTCGACTGAACGTTGCGATAGTCGAAATCACTTAAGTAATCATCGAGAAATACAGCAAGTTCATTGTTGATAGCAAGAAAGTCGGCCTTGTTGTAATTTCTTAATGTCTTGATCGTTTTAACCATCTTAGGTTGCTCAAGGCAGACTTTAAACGAGAGTACGCTATGATCACTTATTCCTGGCAGGCATGTTACTTCAGAAACAAGATCGGGTCGCGTAGTCAATGTAAGATCAAGCGTATTTGAAACAGATGGTGTTATCCTTGTTGGTTCTTTAATCAACTGTGTGAGAGAAAATGTACTGCACAACTCTAAGAAGTATTGCGCCATAGATGTGTTAGGGTACACTGTGACGGGTACATTTTTCCATAAGAGATTAGGCATATTGAAATCGCCAAGTAGGAAAACTGGCAGTGTGGTGTACCGGGAAAAAACACAATTCATTGCATCATGCAAATCACATACAAACGTTGTAGTAAAGCTTGGGGGCCGATAACAAACCCCCAAAATTATCTTTTGATAGGCTAGTGTTACGACTGCCCATACAATCTCCAAACTGGATGCAGTTTGAATGCAATTGGAAGGAAACTTTTTATTTATCGCCAAAAGCACGCCCCCACCCGAACGACTAACGCGGTCACAGCGGTAAATAGAAAAATCGCGTGAGTTGGCAAATAATTCATGGTCTCCGATTGCCGGTTGAAGCCATGTTTCTGTCAATGCGATTATATCCGGTTCGCATGTATCAACTGCTGAATCCAATCAAGCGCGTTTGATTATAATGCTTCTAATGTTAGTAAAAAGAAAGGATGTACTGAGTAGTTCATGTTTGCTGACCCTGTCGCGTTCCTATTTCACCGAACGTTTGGACTGCCGGTGATCCCTGTTCTCTCGCGTGACCTTTCGCGGATTGTATTTCATTGACCCTTGCTCTTCTGGGCGTGACTGGCGATTGGTGTTCTTGGCACGAGGGCTCTTTAGATGCCGTAAGCATTCGGTGCTGCCGGTCTCCTTGCACACGTTCTATGTTAGAATGAAACGCAAATTCATGAGTGAACAAGAGGAAGCAAACAGCCAATAAGCGAAGGGAACTAGCGCCGGAAGAATACGTCACGTTTTGATTGTGGGCTGTGGGACCGCATAGTGAATTCAGCGTGAAGAAATATCGAGTTGATGTAACTGAATATCATGATGTGGACGCACTGTTTTTCAAAGGACGAATTTAAGAGGCTGTTGACTATAAACAATGTCCGTGTGTTACCGTCTTGGTTGGGCAATACGTGTTGTCGAAATTACACCAGGCATTTGGTGGTGGCGTTGGTTAGAGTGACTTAGAATAGGGGGAGTGTCCAAAGCACCGCGCGAATATATAGAAGGAGCGAGGGTCTTTTGCGGTGAACTGCCGCGCCGCGGCGTTGCTGCGCCGGACCCGGGGGATTTCTCCGCTGTGGAGACCGCGTCAAAGCGACGGGCGTCTGCAAGGCGCCTGGTATTTTCGCCGCTATTAGCCAACACTGCGATTATTTGAACGGCATTGATTACTACATCACTGCAGGATAATACTGCGGCGTCTCACCGCGCAGAGAACATATTTGTGTGCTGTGAAACGGGGATTTTGTACATTTACATCTAGCTCCAGTACGTCTCTACAATGGTCCGCACTTACGCAGCTGTTTCAGGAACTCATTCCGTGCGCACTTCATCGTGAGCGAAGGTGCTTAGTTTAGTGACGTGTGGAATGACGAACGTAAATGTGCTGCAGAAGAGAATAAGCTGGAGATCGCGAAAATAACCACGAGAACGTAAAATATATGTACGTAGCAAATGGCTAGCTCATGGAAACGCGTTCGCACCCTTCGCATCCTTTGTTTTATTTCGTACGTTGGAGTTGTACAGGACTGCCTGCCGCGCTCGGCTGTTGTAATATTGAGGTGAAAGCCTTAATAATAACACTTGCGAAGCGGAATGTGCCCGTTGGCGGGGTCGCGGCACCGAAAATAAATATATAACTGGTGTAACTCTCGCGTTTGGTTCACTTGGTATACACGCACATTGGCACGTAACGGCATGAATACATGCCTAACATGAGTGATAGTTCATGTTTCACACTTGCGGCGCGCTGTTTTAACACGAACACACACGAAAAAACAACAAGTTGTTCACACACCAGCGCGCTCGTGTGTACTACTTCTTGTTTTTTCGTGTGTCTTCGTGTTAAAACAGCGCGTCGCAATTGTCAAATATGTACGACCGACTAGCCCCTACCATGGCCCTGATAGCTCATTGTATCAATAACTTAACGCGCTTGCTATTTACCTAGCGATAAACGATAAAATCTCACAGGGTCCCTTGTGCTTTCGCCTAGGACAACTCGATGGTGACAACCCTCTTCTGATTCTTTTTCTGCAGTCGATGTATTGATGCCCCCCCCCCCCTCCTAAAGCTTTCTGCACCTTACGTGGTTTTGCACTTCCTCCAGGACCAGAGGCACTGCAACCTTTCTACACATCACATGGCTTTACACTGCATCCGCGATGGGCCAACCGATCACGTAGGCAGTACAAGGCGATGACTCAATGTGATGACATAATCATGGGACGTGATGTTATGTGATGTCATGATCACGTCACAGATGTTTTTCGGAGGCACGAATGCCTCGCTGGCGAAGCTTGCCGTGTACGTTGGACAGCTCTCGCGCGGGCGGTGACGGCCGACGTTCTAGGGCACCGCGCCTTTCCGGCAGACTTGCCGCTAGCGTGAGTGGGCCATAACACAACAGTGCCTACGTTGTGTCACCCTTCTTCGCCCCGTCCCTTTGCGCGCAGTTTTTTTTCCGTAATGTATCGCCCACGCCCAACTTTCAGCGTTGATCAACACTTCTTGCGCAAAATTTTCTTACACGACGGACGAAACAAACACGGACGGGCGCCGGCTGTTCCGTCCGTCGTCTAAGAAAATTTTGCGCAAGAAGTGTTGATCATAGAGTACCAACTATAGTGAAAACACACCTTGTTTCAGTGTTGCTTCGGTGTATCTTAACGCTAGAGCCGCGTCGCTGGCACAAGGCCAGTTACGAACACATGCTCAAACACAGCCGTGCCCGTGCGCCGCTGCGGAATATCGTCTATACCTCGAAGATATCATTTTTTTCCAAGGCTGCCGTGGTTACTGTTGTCAGCTTTGGAATGAATCAGCGTTTATTTATTTCGCAACCCTCGCCGAGCTATCAACTTTCGGCATGGCGTAATGTCTGCGTCACAAAATGAGATGAGCCAGCGGCGGCGCGCTGTCCTTAGTGGTACGCAGTGGACGGGGCACTTGTGAAGCTCTGCATTATAGTGTTAGCAAAATATTTCTTTTTCGTGTGCCACGACGACCAACGGGAATTGCCTACTTAGGTGCGCATTTTGGAGGAAATACACCACAGCGGAAAACAGAGGAGGCACGATGCCTGGCTAGCAGTAATCGTGTGAAGCTACCAAAAAGTAAGCTTTCTGTTTTTGCAAATTCCAAAGAACGGAATGTATAACGCATAACATGCATGGCATTATCAGTTCCGCAGGTGTCACGCCGCGTAAGGGTTCGATTGCAGAGTGCTCTAAGAATTTCACGCACTACAAGCAAAGTTCGTGTCTACACCTTGGAACTCTAAATGAACGAGCCAAAGCGATTCCGAAACTTTCGTGACCAGCCACGATCACGAAGGTTTGATTGGCGTTGTCCTTGATTGTTCTGAATAGCGTGCCTGTTCTGTTCGAATAGCGTTCATGTTCTGAATAGCGTGCCTGGATAACCGAGTGGTTAGGACGCTAGCCTTCGGATCGAGGGTATACGCGGGTACGAATCCAGCCTCGTGAAGAATTTTTTTTCGGCAAGAATTTTTTCTCTTTGCAGCAGTCAACACGTCAGAGCTGAAACTCTTTATTTGGCCGAACTTGTGGCCGAGAAACTGAAAACTCCGGCTACAGCAATACATGCTGTACAGTGTCAATTTTTATGAAAGGAAACACGCGAACGCGTGGCCTGCGCTCTGCGACGCCTACCTTCAGCTCCGTCAACCGGCAGCTAACGAAATCTCGCCCGCTTTGGCGTCATATATTGGCAAACAAAATAACAAGTCATGGCCGGTTGCGAAGCGCTTTTAGATAACGCTGCATCTCGGCTCGCGTAACGGGCGATGCAGGCAGCGCGTCGTCTGCCTGTCAACAAATCGAGCGTGGCGCGCCTGCACTGCGCGAGCTCCAGGAATTGCCCTTAACGCGAACCGAGAGGCAGCGTTATCTAAAGGCGCTTCTCAAGCAGCCATGATTCGTTATTTCGTTAGCCAATAGATGACGCCAAAAGCGGGCAAGCTTTCGTTAGCTGTCGGTTGACGGAGCTCACGGCAGCCGCCGGAGCGCGCAGGCCATGCGCTCCCGTGTTCCCTTTCATAAAAATTGACAGTGTACACTGATAGCAGCGAACTGGGCGTCGGCCGCCGAACAACTGACAAGCGGTGAAGCGCGTCGCCATTTAAACATGTGCCGTCGAATATTCCAGTGTTATCGCTGGCTGTCGCGCAAATTCTAGAATAAGCTCGAGTGTGCTCATCTTGCGCGCAGTCTTAACAAAACGATCTATAATGATCGCGAAGCTTCTCGAACAATGAGACGCAGTTCGCGCTGAGCGTTGCTGACAGTCATTGTGCGCGAAATCCGAATACAGCGAAAGTGATAAGAAACGCACGTGGCAATATCTTTAGATCCGTCTCTCTGTTTCTCTCTCTCTCTCTCTCTCTCTGTAGTCGTTCTCTCACCCATTAGGGTTATTACAGGCCACGCCGTAGCGGTGAGTAATGGGATTAGCGCAAATTCTGTGGCACATATCCGTTCGTGATGATCATAGTTTTGCCCCAGGGTGGACATTAGAGTCAGCTTAAACAGCTTCGCTGTTCAAAAGGAAGTCAGGAGCTCTTCTCCTATTGGTGAAGTGGGGGCCCGCCAGGCTTGGCGTGGGCGTGCCCGACCTACAGCGTTTCTTTCTTTCTTTCTTTCCTTCTTTCTTTCTTTCTTTCTTTCTTTCTTTCTTTCTTTCTTTCTTTCTTTCTTTGTTTTCTTTTTTTCTTTGTTTCTTTATTGGGCATTGCGGAATGCTGCCTCCTAACTTAAGGGTTCAATTTCATTATAGGCAGCGGCCGTCCCCAGAACGCTGTTTTGGGGCTGAATCGACATGCCGTCTTTCACGTTCTTTCCGACGTTCATCAGCCTGTAGAAAGGCCCAGCGCGGTTATCGCGCGGTCAGGCAAACGCGGTTTAGGAACTCAATGTTCTCCGATTCAGGATTTCCTAAAATGTGCCATTGCTGATATCGACTTACGCGTTGTCCAGCAGATTGCTCTTATTCCGCATACACGAAATATTTCAATGAAGCACCGATATTAAGTGTAGGGCTTCCCAATCTTTTTTTTTTGCGTCGTCGGTTGAGCGCATTCGTATGCTTCAGTTGAGGTCACATTATGCAGGCATGGCTGCGCGACCTAGATAGTGGTAAGAACATTCGCTTTCTGACAGGGCGGACCAGTGTTGAAAGCGCAGCCCTGGAAAGAAAATTTATTGGTGCGCGCCAGCTGTGGGTGAGGATGTTTTTTTAACACCTTCACAGGATAGTACTGATAAGCGCTTGAATAGTTGTACGATTTACACTTCTATGTGTACTCAACTGTGGGTAACGTATGAATTGCGAATGGAACACAAAATTCTCTACTCCTCATCGAGAATGGAGCCGTATTGGTTCAACAATGTTATATTCTTGCTATCTGCACGACCATGTAACATCCTCTCATGTCTTCGAATGGGTTCATCTTTAATTGTGTAAGTTTATAAGGAAAGTGTAATTGGCCATCCTGTTATTTTATACGAAGAGAACCAGTGCGTTTATCCCTTTATGTGCGCGCTTCGATAAGTGTTTCGGAAGAGAAATATAATTTTGTTTTTCTTTGTCTAAATATCTGCTGAGCACTCGCTCCAAGGCACGCTTCTCGTGAGGTGGTGCTGTGCCTGGGTGGAGTGTGCGACTAAACGCAGTGAAGTGGTCCTAAAGGCGACTGTTTACCCCAGGCCATTCATTTATTCATTTAAGTTTATCAGCTCATGGCACAGTGGAGGAGACACAAAAATCAGACGGAAACATTGCGTGCTTCTAAGAAATGCTTTGACGAAGTTCGACAGAGAACGGGCGACTGATACAAAAGTATTTCAATTTTGAAATCAAGAAGCGAAGCGTGGCTCCTTCTACAGACTTGTGGCTATTACCATCAGGAAAACGTCGTGCGAGAGCTGCAAGAGCCGCGACGATGAATACGTTTACGGCAAATATGATGACCACGCCAGGCGTAATATGAAAAGTCTAGCGTCCAACGCCAAGGGATCAAAAAAGTCACAGTTTCACCGCAAGCGCGAAACAATGAACGCGATAGAAACACATTGTAGCGTTTCACGAAGTGAGGCTGGCAGCTAACTGTTTTGTATCCGATCTCGCGTAACTTCCCAGCGCTGGCGTAAGAGAATCTGGCCGCTCCAGGGAGAAGTGCTCTCCGCATAATCAATTCGCGTTGAGACAGCAGCACGTAGAGGGTATAGGATCCGCCCGCTGTGATGGATTTCCAGATAACGCGCGCGCCAGCAATCGCGACCGCGCCCTTAGATTCAAAGTTCAAAGTGGCTGCTCCGCGACGACCCCACCCCCCTGCCTCCGCTAGGCGTTTTTTCATGATCTTTAAAGACGGGCGGGGTGTTTCCTTTCTGTTCGACGACAGGCCTCCCGAGCGGGGTGATGTTATCGCATGCACCCTCCGAGCGACGGAAATGGGCCGGGTCGTTTGATCTCTGCTTCGGCCGCGTTCGTCGCACCCGCCCGCGCGCATTTACCTGCTGTAGAATATGGAATGTGCGGGGGATCTTATCAATTTTGTCTGCATACCGGAAGGACATGACTGCGACGGCAACGGCGACGCCAAAAACCCCTTGAGACTGTCCATATAAATGATATCGTAATAAAATAAAATGGTCTCCACTTTTACTTGCTCGTGTCCACGCGGACGCTGATGGTTGGATTTTGCCGACACTGATAGCGATGAAGACACAGTCTCATTGCCGATGGACGCAGCTGAGGGTTACGGTAAAACTGGGGTCGCCAAGGGAAGGCGCATTTGTAGAATTTAGCATATGGCAGATCCGTTTGCTAACGTCACCGCTTGGGTACTCTGCCAGATTGCCGTCACGTGATACGTATTGTCCACGTCACTCATATGTTTTCTGCATCATTGTGGGTGGTTTGGTTTGGTCATGGTGGGTGGTCTTCATCGAAGATTTTGGTGTCTACATTCCTTCAGGTTCTGCTTAGTGCCGACGTACCGCTTTGCGCGTCTTCTGATTGCAGCGGGGAATTTGGTCGATGGCCCAAAGATTGCGAGGCAGTTGCTAGTGGACACCGTATCTTTCTTACGATGAGCAACATTTCCCAGAGCCATGGCCGTTTTTTTTTTCATGCGAAGCATTTCTTAGCGAACTTTTGGCACTTTGAGCGTTTCTATCTATCTATCTATCTATCTATCTATCTATCTATCTATCTATCTATCTATCTATCTATCTATCTATCTATCTATCTATCTATCTATCTATCTATCTTATCTATCTATCTAGCTAGCTAGCTAGCCGCCTACATCTGGCTGCTCTCGCTATCATCTCCTTAGCTTGGTTTAGACCAAAATTGGCATGGAAGGGTAAGACGATTTGACGAATATGACAGTCGGGCCATCACAAGAATAACGGAAAATTCTGTCGCGTACGTCGTCAAACCCTTTACTCGAGACACGTGTGTCACATACTCGTTTACCATGGGCCGCGGTGTACGGGTACGCGCCACAAGTGATTGAAAATCTATATCAACCCAGGAACGGCGAGAACAGATATTGCTATTTTTATTGAGAGAGCGTTAAGAAAAAAACGACATCGGCAGCGTTGACCCTACGAATGGAAAGATTAAGAATTAGGACCCCAGCAGGAATCGAACCCAAGCAGTCTCCGTAGCAATCAGGTCTCCTACACAGCCGCGCCAGGTCTATGAACTGGTTTGGAAAAACAGCCTATGCAGGCGTAATGGCGGTGCAAGGTCAATTGTATATGTGGTGCTGGCTGTCTAATTTTACAAGAAAGCAATAACCACTACTTAGTACTCTTACGATGCAGGCGTCATATCAGATTAACGTCTGTGGTCCCAGTGTTGGTTCTGCTTTTATAGCAGTACAATAAACATTACATTTGTATTCCTATGATTTAGCAAGCGATATTGAAGCATTGCTCGACCCTGGTGGAATACATTAACGAAAGTTACGTGTGATATTCAGATGATTGCCCCATAAAGTGCACTTAGTTTTGACAATAGTGACGTATGTACTCTAACGTGAGGGCTGACGTTATATCGCACCATAAGTTACTCTTTGAACGCCAGTGTGGTCGACGTGCTTCGTAAGCCCACAATGTGCACGCATCTACTACACTTACAAAAACATGTCGATCCACCTCGCAGCGCTTGGCTCAAAGCCATATAGTACAGCATAGAAGTACTCGCTGACTGCTTCACATAAAACCGATTCCCAAAACGCATGGGATCTGCCAGATTTTTCAATGGCCTGTTTCCTGTGAGAACCCACAGGCATAATATGACCGGAGTTGCCTGAGATGTTTGATTAAATTGCTAGAGCGCTGCGGCAATTCTAGTCAAAGAACAATAGTTCCTTTGCAACATCTTCAATTGTTTCGCCAAATTTGGTTTTGCTTGTGGTTTAAATGCGCTAGCCATCATTCCAACTCGCTATTTCTGCTTGTGACTTATTTTTAGCGCAGCCTTCCTTAAAAGCTATGCGGTTCCTCCTCTTGGTTTTCACTGATCTGGCGTCGACTACCATGAAATTTTTCTTGATGGTCTTTGGTTCCGCTACGGATTTTAGCTTTTGCATTTGCGTCTCAACATCTGCCATTATTTTTATTGGATATCTTACAGTCTGTGACTGGCATGAGTTATCATCACGTGCATTAGTGATTTATTTGTGCCTGCCAATATCATGTCAACTAGGCCTATAGACCTTTTGACTGTTGGCTTTGCTTGGCTTGGCTCGGTATCCGTGAAATTGTTGTTGTTGGATGATCTATCTGTCGGTTCTGCAAGCAACCGCCTTCTATCTCATTCGGGCTGTTCTGTTTAACTTGCAAGTCTTCCTCTAACTCCTTAAGTTTCTTATCGCTTCACTGTCGTTTTCTTTCCTTGTTCTCTATGTTGGCGCAGCCATGCCATCTTCGATTTCTATGTTTCACAGCCGGGACCATGCTGTGTGTTTCTTTTGTTTCTTGAAGCACTGGAAAATACAACTTTCGCCCAGCTTACTTGAAAAGCTCATGTGGTTGCTGCATTTGCAATGGGCATTGGCAATTGTGTTGCCCTGGAGGTATATATTTCTCGATGGAAGGCGACTTCTTTGTTGGGATGGTGCTTGTCTCAGCCCACTTTCGTGGTTTGTATTTAATTCACCCTTGCTCTTCTCGGGCCTGACTGGCGATTAGTGTACATGGCACGAGGGCCCTTTATATGCCGGCAACATTCGGTGCTGCCGGTCTCCTGGGGCGTGGTCTTGTACACGTTCTATGTCTGAACGGAACGCAAAGTCACGAGAGAATGAGGGGGAGCAAACAGCGAATAACCGGAGGAAAAGCGCCCCGGAAGAAATCGTCACGCTTTGATTGTGGGCTGGGGGACCGTATAGTGAATTCAGCGTCTAAAAATATCGAGTTCTTATAACTGAATATTATTATGTGGGCGCATTGTTTTTGAAAGCTGGATATTGAAGAGTGAATTTAACAATTTCTGTTTGAGAATGTCTTGAGTGGGCGCTATATTGCGGCGCAGTTTTACGAGGCGTTTCGCTGTGGCGCTTGTGGCCATTTTCGCAAACTGTCGGCTAGGAATTCGATTAAGCCAGGCACAAAGCAGGTTGAATATCTTGGTTGTCCGGCTCGAGCGCCTACGTTTCGATTCAATCCATGCCGTCCGGCAATCGTTCTATATCAGTTATATGGCATGGAACGGTGTCTCCCTCTGTTCTTTGCCCATCTTTGCATAGCAGACGACAAAGTGATTGACGGCATAAGCTCTTCCGGTTGCTGTTCTCACGTCTGACCGTCAGATGTATACGCGCTAGCCTCGACAAATCCCGGGCTGCGCGATTGAGCGTTCCATCACACAACGTGGACAATATTGCGCCACTGGTCTGCTTCCCCTCATACGAAACACTGTCGTACATTCGTGACGTGCACGGTGGGGTTCCTTTTGGCCCCGATATTTGCAGATATTGGTTGGTGGGGGCACGAAACCTGGCGTTGTTCCACTTGAAATCAATCGGTGACCATTTGAGCGGTGCACATGAAGAAAGGAATCGTATCTGTCGTACGAAATGCATTGAAAAGGGAACCACCACTGAAGAGAGTGAATTCCGTAGATAAATTGTCTAGCATCAGAGCTGGCTCGTTTGAACTGCGTGCGTCGGTACTCTCAAGTCGTCTACTAACCGTGCAATTGGAGAGCGCGGCAGAACACTGTGAACCACAACTAAGTAGAAGGTCTGATGGTGGACTGCGTATGTTTCGAATTCATGCACACGTCCGTTTAGATCCAGGTGCGTGATGCGATGGTCTACGTGTCGCCACTCCCGTGCTTCACGGCGATGCTATGGTAATATTCACATGTGGGAACAGTGCGGAAAATGAAGCCTGTGCCTGCGAGGAAGCCCATATGGCTCCCATAATCCGTTTCCTCAGGGTATCAATAAAGATAATTCCCTCTCTCCCTCTCTTTCACACGTTAACATGTGTTATAAAGCGTGGTGGGAGAGTGACATAACCACCGGGCGTCACACAATCCGAATTAAGTAATTAGTGGTTCCATTAAAGCTTCCAACCCATTAAAAAAGGCTTAGCCATAATTCTTCATCGTAATCAGCCGTCGCATTAAGAAACTGCTCATAATGCCTTACAGATGGTACCTGGCTTCTCCGCAGAATGACGAGTAATGTCGTGGTGGGTGCTTCCCAACTTCACAAAAATTATGATTTGAGGCGTAGTGGGTACGTTGCTAGTATACTTGTATTAGTAGCCACAAGATAGTTTATTACGGGCTGTAGAAATGCCGCTCTTCGAGCTTTCACTGTGACTGTGCTGCGCTTTCCGCGCAGGCCTGGCGTTTTCTATTTTTTGATTCGACGCTCCTTCTCCTGCTGAAGATTTTCAGATTTGGAAAACGAACGGGGAAATGCAATTACCTCTTTTGAAATGGTGTATGCGTGTACATCTCGCCGAGTTCAGTCGATAGCTGCTTTGCAGTCCTACTTTGATATCGCAAACATAAGGCGGATAACTATGACTCCATCATCGAAAGATAGAGGCTGGTCGTTCTGATGTGGTTAGGTTAAGCTTTCACATGGTTTCACTTGCTTTTATTCAAAATTTCGATTTAAGGTAAAACTAGCCATGCGGAAACAATGGACTAGCTGCTTGAAATGATGGAGATGTCTCTAGTATAGAAGCGTAGATATAGAAACGCTCAATGCCAAAACTTGTTGCTCTTTGTGTGCTGAAAGAGAAGGCAGCAGCATTTGTCTTTTCAAAAATGAGGCTCCGGAAGCAGCGATACCTTCCCTGCTGCTTCTTCGTGTGTGAGTGGGCAGCTGCCTTCAGCTCTCCCGTAGTACATTGGAAGTTTCAGTTTACACGTTTTCTCGTTGCGCGCCAAACCGTTACTTGCTCGAGAGGCAAGGTGTGTTGAAGTGAACGTCGCTGTCAAAGTTTGCGGCTTTCTCACACCGTAATTCGGCCGATCTTTCCTGATGTTTCACAACAAAACTTTGAATGAAAAAATTCGTGACCCATTCCACTATGAAAGCGGTGGACCAACGAAGCGAGGTGGACAGCGGAGGTCGCATTCCCGCCACTGTTCGCGGCGTCTTCGGACGCATACGCTTTTTATTCATGAGGTGTGCGCACGACACGTACGGTTCCTCTGACAATGTCGGACCGAGAATGACCCTCGCATACGCGAACGCGATTCGTATGCAGTGTGGTGGTCGTCACAAACACGTGCACAGTACTGGCTATCGCTCCCCTTTTTGAGAGCGCAGCTTAGGCGCTCGTTTCTGCGTTGTGTGGCCTCGCCGTTGGCGCCGTTGTTACCGATAGATGAACGAGGACAAAAACGAGGGAACGCGGAGATCTCACGAGCCACTGGCCTCTAACCTTCCCTATCGAAAATTCTCATATGAGACGTATGCCTCGTATCCAATAATCTCGTATGAACACATATGAATCATGTGTGTTCTCGTGTGATCATACGAGATTATTGGATATGTGTCAAACGTGTCATATGATATTTTTGATAGGGCTGTTTTCTTCCTCCGTCACGCGGGCTGGCCCCTCGATCGATGCTCGTGCACAAGCAGGGCTCGAACGTACACTGCAGCTGGCTTCACTTGTCGTAACAGGGCTGTTGGCGTCTCGCTTGGTTCGCCGTTTCCGTGGTTAGCCATTTCCGTGTTGCGGCTTCCTATGGTGGAGGCCGATACCGGGGCACTTCGGCCCTCGACCACCAAGGCGACCGCTGCACCGCCTTGACCCTCGCTGCGCCCACGTACGCAACCGACTTGCTGCCCACCTAATCGAACTGTCTGATTAGTGCTTGTGCTCTCTTTTCCCTCCTCTCCGTGACCAATATGGGATGATCTAATCACTCCCCCGCCTCCATCGTGACCTGTGTAAAATACGAAGACTTCGTTCTCAGATGAACCTGGTTTTAAAGACAATACGCCGGAAGAGATAGAGCAGCGCGTCCCAACGCTGCTGTTCAGTCCAGCGAAGACAAGATCCCCGTGCCACGCGTCTTCTATCGTATTTTTTCTCTTCTTCTAGCGCGCGCTGTGTTTTTGCTAATAAGAAAATGAGCAGAAACGTTAGTATGACATCATACCGTCGGCAAAAGTTTGGGGAAATGTAAAGGTTCTGCCCGGCCTTTTCATAGGTATCGAAAAATTGTCAGTGTTAGTCGTTATGCCCGCGCCACCTACGACTTGCCGCTTCGCGGTTCTCGCCATTTTCCAGCCTCACTATTGGCAGAGACAGAATTGACAGCAATGGGGCGCTTTACTAACGACAACAAACGTGACGTTTCTAAGTCACGTCTGAAGAAGTTTCTTTGCTGTACATTTTAGGGTAAGAAAATGCGCGTTGAACAAACACATGGCGGAAAAGTTGCACGCTGCATCTTTCGTTATGTGTAGTCAGAATACATAGCTATTTCTTTAAGCGCCTCGAAACAACGTAGGGAACAGTAAATTTAGTTCTCAATGAGCGAATCTGCGCGGCAAGCGAAGTAAACTTCGACTAGTTTTCTGAAAACACAGTGAAGAGTAGCAAGGAATGATTGCGAGCTGTCCTGGTTGCGATCATAGCCTCATGGTTAATGTAGATGACAATTCCTGAAATTCTTGAATGGTGGCAGCTTCACAGCGAACATCAATGTATAAAAAAAACGTGGCTGATCCCCGTTTCCTAGGAATTCGTATAACACGAAAGTGAAACGTGAATTCACAGGGCTAGTTGTGCATTGTGCATTGTTTCGCCACAAGGGCAAAAAAATGAATGCTATAGCAACAAATTCCCATGTCACGCGAAGAATGGCAAGCAGCTCGACACTTGCAGATCGCGCTAAAACAGACACGACGCACGAAACGAACATACGCAGGCCGAGCGCGAACTAACAACTGTCAAAATTGTGACTTCTTTGTGTTTGAGCAGTGCGCTTTCGGAAACGCAGCCGCTGCAGCGAGCGAAGTGACCTGCAGCGGCTGCGTTACACGGACCCCACAAATAGGAGCAGGGGATGAGTGCGCGGCGGGCGCAGACGTTCGGGGAGCAATACAGAAGATGAAGAAGAAGACGAAGAGAGCACGCGTCGGCCGAGTTATTCCGTTGCACATGCTAGAAAGGTAGAGGTATTTCAGACTGATGATAGTGTGTGTGCACGCGTAATAGGGCAACTAAAAGCATAACACCTCAGCTGTAAAAAAAGAAAGAAAAAGAAAAAAAAAACATTCTTGTTGCTCTATTGCACAAAACGAAGTCAAACAAACGGGCAGTGCAAATCAGTTACCTTTGCCAATTCTTGCGTATCCCGGAGTTTCGCTCTATTCACTTGCCATATTCAGTTCCCTGCCTCGTGTTATGGAATCATTCGCCTTTGCCTGCCTTCTTCCGGCCTGATTGTTTTCTCACGTGAGAGCGGAGGCGTCCCAAAAGCTTGCGGTTACCGGTCCGGAGTCTCCGACCAGTACAATTTCTTTGAGTCATCTGGTAAAGAATAATCCCCGAAATCCGCGTAAACAATGTACGGGTGATGTCACCGTTTCCCTTTTTTTAGGAAAATTCCCGAAAGTGCTTTACGTGTCTCGGTAACCACGTCGGCGAAATTTATTGTACTTTGAAGCCCGTGATTTGAATTATCTACACTGCCCTGTTGGTGCTGTAAGGGAAGCTATTAAGCAAATATCCTGAAGTTTTCATACACGCTAAGTTACAACTTAGATTAAAGACATAAACCGTGAGTGGTTGTCGTCCATGACGTTCCACAACATCTAGTGTGAGTATTATGGCTTTTGTAAACCAGGAGAAAGAATGACATAACTCCCCAGGGTATAGAAAGGGGTTATTTGTCATAGAAAGTGTGCAGATTACGTGAATGAGACGGCTCCCATTGACACTGGGAATGTCTCATGGCTTAATGTGTTTAGGTAGAAGTTCCTCGAAATAATTTATACCTAAACCAGCTTACCACATTCCCACAGTAGTGGCGCTATGGGAGTTTACTAGAATCTTGTTTCCATGTTGAAGTAGTTACTCGAAAATGGTTGCACGTTTAAGAGCCCCTCACTAGGTTTGAGCATTTTGGCGCGATAACGTTATAGAGCGCATTTCGCGCAAATTCCGGTGACGGCGTTTTTACGCAACCTTAATGAAAACCAGCAGCTATTGAACCTGACCTGACCTGAGGTGGGTGCAGGTGATGTAAGTTGTACCGTTTTAAGAGTATTGAAATAATTGTGATACTGATGTGAAGAAGGTAAAGTGGACGAAAAGACAGCTTGTCACTGGCAGAGACCGAACCTACAACCTTGGATTTACGTGCCCGATGCTCTTACCAATTGAGCTGCGGCGGCGGTCGTCCCCTCGTCCACTTCATCGGCTATTGATGTGTATGCACAACTGGGAGATTAGTCAGCGCCGCTCGTAGCCATGACGGCGAGTGGGGAACACTATTTTTATTTCCCAGCTGCTCTCACGTAGCACGTGATCATTGAACGAGCAGTGCAAAAAAGAACACTGTCAGTACGAGGAACGTCGGCACGCTCCGAAGCGCGTGTGGGTGCTTCGTTGTCGACACTTTAGTAAAGGCTACATACGCAGCTATAAATTATTTAGGCGTGCTGAAAAAAAGGTCAGGAATTGGCGAAAACGTGGACATTCTTGAGGACATCTCCGGCGCTGATGATCGTTGAAATCGACCGCGAAAGCCAACATTTGTTCGTGAGGCCTGCAACTCTGAGACTCTTCCGGAAATACCGAATAACTCGTTGCTTCACTTCGAGAGATCATTCTGCGCTTAGTCGGCGGCATCTTTCACAAACTCGCAAACGCGTGGAAACTCAAGTAATAAGCCCGCTTCAGCCGTTGTGGCTATAGCGCAGCAGCGACCCAGCAAGCTCTTTCCTTCTCAGCCTTGAGTGATTTCGACCATGATAGCGCGACGTTTGCGCGCCCAACGCCTCCTCATAGATTTATCCATGGCGACCTCTTGGCGGCACTTCTAACGAGTTTTCATGCCATTCTCTTGAAAGTACTTTTACAGACAATTTTCAGTAGAAAGCCCCTTCTGGGCGAAGAGAATGCTATCGTTGCATGCGACACGACACCGATAATCGTGCCTCTATGTGTGAGTGAGTTTCACGTCGGGCAATGGGAACATTGAGAAATTTGAAGAAAGGGGATTGGGCGGACGGACCGACGGACGGACGGAAGGACGGACGGATGGATGGATGGATGGATGGATGGATGGATGGATGGATGGATGGATGGATGGATGGATGGATGGATGGATGGATGGATGGATGGATGGATGGATGGATGGATGGATGGATGGATGGACGGACGGACGATGAGCGTCCCCTTTATGCTCATATTCAAGATTTACAGCGCCATCTTTTGACAAACCTATAAGCTCGATCAGCCATCTTTTGTGGGACGAAGACGAAACCAATTGCATATCGCAGCCTTTCAGGTGCTAGGTGGTGTTTCGCAAAGCTTAGTGCGCTGTTCAGGCAACGAGGGAGTCATGCGAATGCCGGGGAAAATTAACACTGATTTTAATTGAATGTATCAGTGACCCGACCGAAGAAAAAAAGAAAAGTAGCCACGCGATCTTGTTTCTCAACAAGATCGGCACTGCGACTTGGTTTGGGAATGGCCGGGGCGCGCAAAAGCGGTCTTCAACCTCAAGTATTATTTTCCCGTGCAGTTTAGTTGCTCGCCTGCAATACAAGGTGGATTTGCAGGGCAAAATATCGATATACGCATTTTTAAACACACGTTCGTCGCACACGCGCGAGAGAGCATAATTGGTGACCATTTGCTTGTTGGTCTTGCAGATCGACGAAAGCAATGTTTTACGTATGTAAACGTCTGTAAGCCTCTGTCGATAGCTTAGGTGGAGAAGCACATGTATTAAATATCACTGCCATAGGCGCTTGCGCGCGCGACCGCAGAAAATGAGTGCCGCCATACGAGACTCGATGGGCGCAAAGGCCCCAACACGCATCTATCTGCAAGCTTCGCGAGGGAGTGCGCATTGAAGAGCATAGTGCGCATGCTGCGACAGCACTTCGCTTGAGACCCCCTTATTTCTCCTCTCTTCGTTTTCTTTGACTTTCTTCAGTCAGCTAAGGTTACGAAGCCCATGAAGTGGATGAAACTGCTTGTTCGGTAGATCATCGCACTCATGATTCCGGTTATCGCGGATCCTAGCATGCTGTTCACAATAGTGCGCTGTAATGCAAGGCCTCCGTGGGATGCGAAAGCAAAGAACACAGTATTGTAAAAAGATATGTCAAGGAATGCGTAGGTATAGCGTTTAAGAAAACCAGAACAGCAATACTAAATCCCGTGATAGATTACGCCCCCAACGCAGCATAAACAATCAGGGCGCAGTAAAAGAGCAGTACGTACTCCGGTCGCTCTTTTTTTATACAGGTGAAAGCGATTCGTTTTTAGATGCGAAGGCATCTCTTGCTTGGGGGTATGTCCCGCGGCGTGCTGATCCGCACTCACACTACGCACGCGCAACTCTCCTCCTTCCCTCTCTCCAACAGCTGCGCGTTACTCTCACTTCTCTACCAGCACCTGCTTGCGCTTCTCCTGCGTTCTCGCTTCTGCTCTCGCGGCGCATGCGCTACTCTCCTCCTCTAGTCTCCTCTCCTTCAAGTGGAAGAGCGCAGTGCGCGTTGATTCCAACGCTTGCTTCGGTTGACTCCTCTGAAATGCGGGCTCGACATGCCGAAATTCTCTCCTGCGCAGCGCCACGATGAGCGCCAGCGCATGCACATCCCCTCCCACTCTCTCTCCTCTCCTACGCTGCTCCGCTCTCGCGCGCCTGTAGACAGCGTTCCCCGCTCGCCCTGTGAGAATTACCGGCCAGGCTAGAGGGAAGACACAATGCGCGTAGTGTTCCTCTTCGCGTTCCACAACGCGATGTCGGTAGCATGCCCGAGGTCAGTAGTATGCTCAAAGAACGCCAACGGAACGCGATCGTGCAAGATCTCCGAGTTCGGATCGCCTCATGGTCCCCTTTAGCAGAAGGTGGTGTAACATTTTTTTTGTTTCTTTTGCGGCACACCATTCACGCCCTTGCCCTTACCTTGTTTCTTTCGAAACAACTATGAAACACGTAATTACGCAGGGTGTAGAGATAGCTGTGGCTAAAGAAACGAGCCAAGGAAAAGCAGCACAGCTTTGCACAGGTTGTGCAGAGACAACGTGGTTTCGATATGTGAGGCGTGCTTGTAATCGCAGTGCGAAACACAATAGAGGTGTATTGCAATGCAATGTTATTTGAGAAGTTTTAAAATCACATCATCTCGGCAACGAATACATTTCTTGAACGCCTACCACAGATCGGAAGCGCGTGTCACTAGCGAACAACAGTTCGGCATTGCGAAGCGGTGCGCCTCTTGCAGCTGCTGTCCCGATGAAATTTTAAGCGCGCAGATCTCCGATATGTGGTCGTCGATGTATGGCAACATAGTGGGATGCGCTAGTCATTCGGCGCTCGATGCCGAAAAAACGGCCGCATTTGCTTGGTCCGAAAACTCCGCCAACGACTGCCGCTTAACCTCTCTGTGACCTCTCCTTATGGAGCCGCTAGCAGACGATTCGGCGACTGCGCCCAGCAAAGAATGGAGTATGCGCCCAGTGTTGCCGGATCAGCAAGCATTATGAATATCCCCTACTTTATCATTAGTAGCGATACATCTATTGATCTAGTATCGTTATAAGTGGATTACACTTTACTAATGACTCAAGTGTTTGATGAACTAATGCGCGTAAGCGTACAGTTTCACTCAAGGAAACTGTACAGGCGCGGCTTTCCGTGGAACTTTGTTTTCGGGTGACACTGGCATGGCGTCTTTCATCATCTCTGTCTCCAAAGGTGGTGAATGATCAACTAGCTCGAACCTACGCGTCGTTAACCACTGTAGCATACGCAGTCTTTGTGGAATTTCGCTCCCTTTAGCTCGAGGTGCGTGATGCGAGATATTACGTTGGCCACTCGTCCGTCTCGCCGATGTAATATTGTTTAATATGGGGCGGGGGTAGATGGTGAGCACTGCGCCTTCGGTTCCCTCTCGCTTCACGAGTCCGTCTTGTGTTTGAACGAGGTTGCGTTAGATTGGTTGGCTTGCCTTGAAAGCGATATGTACGCCAGACTTGGTGTTAGTGTGTCATTGATCACTAACCTATACGTGCCGCTAAAGGCGCCCTTTGGTAGCGGGGCTAGATGCTTGCGCTTTCGTAATTTCCTTGGTCGTTGGCAGCACTATATATGGTCGCCGCGGCCCCCAAAAGTATTCCAGGCATGGTTGAGCCACGTTGCATCGAAGAATGGGCTTCCCGGACTATTTTCCTTCATCTTATGTTGTATTTTGGTTATTTGCGATTCCACAATGTGTAAACGGATGCCCGTGCTGCAAATCATTGTCAGGTCGGGCAAGAGGATGGTCTGCTAGAACTCCTCTCCTCTCTGTGTGGATGATGATGCTTCTGAACAATCATTTTCTGGGAGCCCTGAACTAGAGCACATCACTTTGGTGCCAGTGCTTTACATATAACCGTAGTTTACATGACAGAGCCCATCTGAGCCATCTTGGATATAGTTGAAGCGGCGGTGGTGGTCTCCCAGACGACTCATCGGTTTAGCCATTGCCGCGCGTCTCTACGGGCGTTCGTCCCGCGTTTGTGATCCGACTGTAATTCTTCCGCTACATATTTTCCAACTCCGAAATTAAGACGAGAAATGCACCAAGCCGCTGCAATATCTTATAAGGGTCTACATCCCCATGCTTATAACCGCTTGTAAGGGTGTGCATCTCCCTCATGGTACCTTCGAGTGGGCGATGGTGTAATGCTTTTCTAATTACAAAGGACTACATGCATGGAACATAATCTGCATGACATTTTCGGCCACGCTGCTAGCACAGTACGCAGGCGTTTAATTGCCCTGTGGTTTCATAATTTCACGCACTGCAAGAAAAATCTGGTGACCACAACGTGGGTTTCGATATGAACGCGCCAAAGCGGTGAAGTGCGCTGAACTGCCCCAGATCTCGTTATGTGCGTTGAAATCACCACAAATATTATGTGGAGACTGAGTACTTGTCAAAAAGTTTTCGAGTCTTGATACGTCGAACGGTGATCCTGGTTCCAAGTATATGCCGATTAGGGTAATGTTGGGTAACGGGTGTTTCAACTTGCGACTGCTTCTGCGCAGAGCTGATAGACGGAGCGATCAAGGGGACGGTGAGTTAAGGCAAATTTATATACATATAAACAGAGGCGTTACATATTCGGCACTGGGGCCGGCAGCTTACTGGGCTCGCACAGAGGTGCGACGACGACCCGGGATTTCTTCGCTCGCTGTCTCTCTCTCTCCGCGCAGCTTGGTTCTTTTATAGCCCTCGCCGAATCCTTGCATCAGCCAGTAGTTCGAAGCCTCCAATCAGGAACCGCCGTTGGTCGCTGGCTTGAACCAGATCCGTGGATGCGAGGGCTTGCCGCACGTTGCGTGAGAAATTTCCGTCGGTTGCATCAGACGCATCGCCGGAGTTGCCGGGGATTGCGTATGACTCCCGCCTCGTTGCATCAGCTGGTGTTGACGCTGGTTGCATCAGACAGCCTATCGATGTTGACGATAGTTGCGTCAGACGTTCTACCAGCTTGAATGCCTTGTCGAAGCAAGGAAGTTTGGGTTGGGAGCCCTGGCATAACAGCACCCCCGCCGCTACACAATGTGCCGGAAAGACGAACTGCTTCCACGTGGCACGGATGCCGGGCGCGTTCGTTCGCCAGGTCCATCCAGGTTCACCTCCAGGGCCATTGGGACATTTGGCTCCACGCTTCGTTCCGTGAACAGATCCCAGTCGCCAGGCCGGATCCCGGCTCCAGTGGCTTGTCGCCAAGATGTGTCGACTTGCTTTGCTCGTCTCTTCTGACGATCTTTGGTATCAGCACTTGTTGATCGTTCTGCAACTTGTCAAGAACGGTCCGACAACAGACAACACGCGACACAAGTAAGTGCCCTCGGTCACCCGACAGAACACCAGACCTAAATAGAATAATATATTCCTAACTACGTTTCTGTCGAAATTTTGTTCCCTCTATATCAAGAGGCACATGTTGGACATCAAAACTCTTAAAAGCAGAACTGAAAATATTACACGTGTAACAAACGCAATGAAACAGAATTCAAAAGAATGTTGGCCCCTTGAGATCACTAAGCACGGAAGCGCTCAGCTGAGGCCGCAATGAGGACAAAATTTTACCCCAATTCGCCAGCGAAAAACCGGAAGGATAGCCGAAGACGGCACTGATTAGATACGCCCGACTCAGCGCGTCTGCGTTCGCGTTTAGATTTCCTTTCTTGTAACGAACGTTCAAGTTGTGCTGTTGGAGTATCATGCTCCACCTCAGTAACCGGCCGTTTTTGGACATGTTAGTCAACCAGGTTAGAGGACAGTGGTACGTTTCGACCACAAACTTGGAACCGGAGACATAACAGGCCAGCTTTTGAACGGCCCACACGAGGCTGGCACATTCCTTTTCAGAGGTACTATATGCCTCTGATAACAGAGCCCAGCGGCTCAGTTTTCGGCTTAAATACAAAACTGGTTTTTCATGACCAGTGTCATCTTCCTGACACAATATAGCTCCCATTCCGCGATCACTCGCGTCGCACTGAATGATAAAGCCCTTGGAAAAGTCGGGCGCCACCAGAACGGGTTTTCCGCTTAAGGCTTGTTTCAGCTTACAAAACGCATTCTATTTTTCTGAGTCCATGTCACTTTAACCGGCTCCGACTTCCGAAGTGCGTCGGTTAGAGGGCTGGCAATGGTGGAGTAGTTTTGCACCTAATGATGATAGTATCCCGCTAGCCCTAAGAAAGCCTTATCTCAGACTTTGTGGTTAGTCGTGGATAGTTCACGACGGCGGCTACCTTGATCTCTGAAGGTTGACGCCGGCCACGCCCGACAACGTGTCCCAGGCAAGACACCTCGCCGCATCCTAGGTTATATTTAGCAGGTTTCGCTGTAAGACCCGCTTCTTTCAACTTGTTCAGCACGACTCGTAAATGTTCTACATGTTCTTCCCAGCTGTTCGAGAAGATGGCGACATCATCGAGATACGGCAGTGCGAACTCGGACAGGCCATACAGAACGTGGTCCATTACACCCGAAAAGCAATAAGACGCATTTTTCAGTCCGAAATTCAGCATAAGTGGACGATACGTTCCGAATGGAGAAACGAACGCGGCGTAGCGGGTAGCACGGTTGGTAAGAGCAACCTGCCAATAACCTCGCACGAGGTCTAGCGTGGAAATGTAGTTTGACTTTCACACCGTTTCCACCCGTGCCTCTTGATTTGGTATCGATAGGTCCGGTGTCGAGTTATGGCGTTAAGGCGCCGATAATCGATGCATGGCCGAGGATTCTTTCCCGGCACTTGAACCAATATTAGAGGAGATGTATAGTCCATCTCACCCGGTACTGTGATTCCCAACTCAAGCGTTCTATCGATTTTGTCTTTCATGCTCTGCTTCTGCACAGGGGAACATCGATATACCTTACTACGGATTGGTTCCTCACATGTCAGCTCGATGTCGTGCTTAATAACCGTCGTTTTTCCGGGACGGCTGGAAAACACGTCTTTAAACTCAGAAACAATCCTTCTCAAGTCCTCCTTCTGGACTTGCCTTAACCTTGGCTCTAGGTTCAACTGTTCCAACATCACCTCTGATCCCTTTTCGCTTACATCACTAGAAGTCAGAATTTCTGCTCCTTCCTCCCCTGAAGCCTTCAAAAACAGATTTACGACCGCCTGACGTTCAACGTAAGGTTTATCAAATTGCTGTGAGGCGGCACCTTTCACGAACGCGCAAACAGGCGAAAATTTATGTAAGAAATTTTGAGCTACTTGAGCAGATGTTACACGGTAAGCACTTTCCCTCCTGCCTTGAGCGATATCGGGGGGGGGGATAGTGCCACGTTTGCGCACGCAATGCACCCTCAGAGTTTATTCACGGGAGCCTGTTTGCTACACTTCTAATGAGTGTTCAGTCATTCTCTTGAAAGTATGATGTTTTTGTGAAGCTTGGGCACAAGTTTATGGTACTGAGCCCCATTTCGGGCTACCAGAATTTTATCGCTGTATCCTAGACGTCAGCGTTAATTATGTGGATTTATATATGATTTGCTTTTACGTAGGGGCAATGTAAAAATTGAGAAATCGGAAGAATGTAATGATTACTAGCGATATATATTTATATCTCGTATTGCTGTACGCGGAATACACTGTATTTACCTTTTGACTTAGGTGTATCATCGGCCACTGCACATAAGCGTAGTTTTATTCTAGGAAACTCTATAAGCGCTGCAATCCGTGGAATTTTATTTAGGGTGACATGGGTATCGCGTTTTTCATCATCTCTGTCTCTAACTGTGGTGAGTGATGGAGTATCGACTACCTCGAACCCACACGCTGTTGATCTTCAAATCATGTGCACTCCGGGTGGACTGCGTATGTGTTCAGTTGGTGCGGATGTCCGTTTCGCTCAAGGTAGCGTGATGCGACCTTCTACGTTGGTCACTCCCGTGGTTCTCGCCGATAAAATTACGTTTAATATGGCGTGATTGCGGAGGATGAGATCTGACAGCATAGAGCAGCTTACGACAACCCGGGCCCCTAAAGTGCTCCGCCACCTTAAAAAAATAATAAGACCGGGAGCGAAGGCCAAGTAGTGCGTCTGATCTTGAAGACTGGCCATATATGTTTCACCGTACACAGCCGTCGGACTCGACGAGTTCATAGCCATGACGCATTGTTTTCGGTCATCCAAGTCGTCGACGTCTAAGCCTCTCGGTCTCGTCTTCGTTTATCTCCCCTTCGTCAGAGAGACGTTGGAAGTCTGTGGGTTGAAGGGAATGTTGCTGAACTTGTTGGGCGGACTCCGCAGAACGTCTATTAAATTTCTGATTTGCAGCTTTGCAATGGCTTATAGTATTGAACCTTCGTTGCTTACGCTGAGCATCCTGGGCACGATGTTCATCCGTGGCACAAGCACGACGCCGCTGTTCAGGTTATCGTCTCTGTTCAAGACACGGCTCTTCATATGCACGTTGCTCTGCAAGAGTTCTCACTATGCGTGGCCTTCCCATAGCCATGTCACGACAGAAATTCAGTGCATTACTAGGGGGCTCTTTCAATGGGCTGTCGCAATCCTGCGCTTCATTTGACATCTTTTATGGCTATTGTTGTCATGGCACCTGTTACAGGCACCTTATCATCCATCGTGTGGTTTTGATGCTTGTTTTGCGCTTTTCTTTATTGAAAGAAATACAGTGCTGTATGCTACATGCCACGTGGTTTTCTGCCCACGCGCTATTTTTGCCCACAGAGACAAAAACGTTGTGGGATAGAGGTAACCCTATCGAAAAAAAAAACAGCGTTTCCATTGCCTCCGAGTGCCTTTCAGCGCACTGGGTGGCACTGGAAACGCTGTACAGTGTGCCGCAGTGTACTACAGCGCGCTGGGAGGCACTGGGACAAACTGTACAGCGTGGCCAGTGCCGCCCAGTGCCGCCCAGTGCGCTGAAAGACGCTGGGAACACTGTACATGTGGCCCAGTGTCTTACAGCGCACTGGGAGGCATTGGCCACGCTGTACAGTGTTTGCTCGCGCACTGGCAACACTGGCAGCACATTAGAAAAAAACTGGGCGCGCTGTGTGGAATTCATATAAGGTTTGGTATTGGGTCGCGAGAAATCTAAAGAAAAACTTACGGAATATCTTGAAAATATTCCACTGTGTTTCCTGCACATATCTAGCTTTAGTTTTCATTATGCGACGGAGGTTTGTATACGCTAAAGCAATCATCTGTCGAACGCGCGCGCGCGCTTTCTGTGAAGTGTGTGATCAAGTGTCGTAAATATATTTCATATAACTGCATCGAAACAACTAATCATTCGCAACACAATATGACATTAGTATTAGTCTGATAATAACATCAGCCTACTCTAACAGCCAGTCCTTCCGTATGGGCTCGTACTGCTGAAAGCCGCACGCCACCGGCAACAGTGAGCCAATGTAACGCTCAATCTCGGCGTTTTTAGCTTCTGATTCATGTAGTCGAAGGTGCTAATATGGCCTCGTTTGAGTAGAGTATGATCGAAACTACATTCGAACGGTTATTAAATTCTTCGTAATTGAATATCCACGTTTTTCACAGCGATCATGGCGCACGGAGTACAGCTCTAAGCCTAACGGTCGGTTCGGTTAGGATGAACTACTGCGGCTGTATAGTACGCGGAACGTAAACGAAAAGGACAGAACATGTGTTCAAACGGGTGACGAAAACTAAAGCCTTCAGTGTGCAGGTCAGATGCACATTGTTGTTTATGTAGGTATGACTGACTGCTTCGCGAGTCAGTGCGATTGCCGCAACACATCTGCGGTTACGCTAATATTTTTTGCGGCAAAACTGCCCAGATAGACGTTCCGATCCTAGGCAGCACATAAAAAACAAATTAACTACATTCCCTTAGGTTCTCGCGAGCACGAAGAAACTGAAATCTGCATTTCTAAACTAGAAAAATGAAAATATGGCTACCGGAGGTAGTTATAACATGAAAAAAAAGTGAGTGTCTCCCGTCTTCCAGGTGTTGTGCAGCGTCCCAGTACCCAGCGCCACACTGGTCCAATAATCAGGTATGACACTGGGACAGTGCCACTGGGTTTTCCGATAGGGAAGAACTCTTGCTGTAAATAAGAGGATCACCTTATCTTTAGGTTCGGCGGCACCATGCCGCCAATTTCCCACGGGGTCGTTGCCTTCCCAAACAATAATATTTGCTGGCAGGCTAGTTGGTGATGCATAGTTCGTGGGTAAAATACAGCACAAACCAGACGATTAACAGAAGGAAGACACGGGACAGAGTGCTGACACGGGACACGGGACAGTGCTGACACGGGACAGAGTCAGCACTCTGTCCCGTGTCTTCCTTGTGTTAATCGTCTGGTTTGTGCTGTATTTTACCCATGAACTTCCCAAACAAATCCGTACTTCGTTCTACCGAGCACCAGGCCGGAAGCGCGCTTCTATGTCAACGGCAGCAGTTCCATGCCTCCCACAGCAGCAACGAATGCTGGACTATCTCACCAAGGCTGTAGTGGGTTAAGGTACGCCCAGGGTCTTTTACATAACCTGATGGGGCCACCGTTCAAGATGGGTACCCATTAACGACCGAGTGCCAGGTCGGTGTATCCATCTATTCCTAAGGAGAAATTGGTAGGTTTCCGGCCGGCACTAGGAACGGAACCCACTGCCTGCCGGTTTTGTAAGCGCACGCTCTACCATGTAGCCATCGCTGCGGTACTTCGTCATTGTGCCGTTCGCATGAGCAGCAGCGCAGCAGGGGCGTGAAAATGGGTAAGAGAAATTGGTACAGACCGGTCCTGAAGCGATGGCTCTTGCAAGCATGCGCGGTCTAGACGGGGGGAGATGCGCCAGTCGCGTTCGCTTCTAGACGGTGCTGCTTCTAGACGGTGCAATTTTGCTGCCTGCGCTCGCTACGCAGCAACTTCTTACGCTGGTGTAGCATTTCGAAAGGCCCCCTTCACGGTGCATTGCAAACCTTACAGCATACCGGTATTTTTTTCTGGGTGCCCTGGCATTTATGATTTCATTGTGACCGAACTTACGTACTCGACTGACGGATGTGTGTAGACAGTAGGTGCTAATGTGTTTGGATCAATAGGTGTTCGATTTAGAGTATGATGTGTAATGCGTGTTTCCAGCAATTCGTGAACAATATAGAGCACTCAGTGCAATCGTACGTGGGAAATGGGACAAAACGCACCGGAGGACTGCGGATGGAGCCGAACCGCATATGCAATGCTCTCTTCTAATTATCTACAAGACCATCTTACGTCCTCTGGTTTCTCTGAGGATGTCTATCTCTAATTACGAAATTTGTAAAAAAACGTAATGACCATTCCGGTATTTTGTACGGATGTGACCAGTCGGATGGTTCTTTTATCTGAGCGCGTCGAATAGCGTTTGGAAAACAAATGTAATCTTTTTTTTTTGTCTGAATATTTGCCTGTCACCTGATATAACACACGTTTCCCTTATGGTGCTTGAGTCAAATGTACACCAGAACACGGTTGAGCGATCTGAACGGCGATTGTAAACGGCATGCCATTCATTAGAGAGTTTTCGAACTGGAACTCAAGGCGCTGGCTCCCCAAACTGGATCGAGTAGGACGCTATTGCGTTGTGAAGAACCGCAGAGTGTGTGAATTGGGTCAAACGCAAGCTGCGTTGGGTGAAACGCACGGGGCGCCACACGTGGCGAAATTAAAATCATGCGAGACGCTGGCAATACTGCGTCGTGGCACTCGCTTCGTCTGCGTAGTCTCCCTGGCGACGCAAGACGCCTTCGGGCCCCACGCTAGTGATCGATTTGTGGGTCTTGGGTCAACGCGAGCGCAAGAGATCAAGAGTGGCTTGGGTTCTGCGCATGCGTCCTGACGACCCGCCAACTTCTTTGGTCCCCAAGCTATTTGGGGTCCCAATCATCAATCTCTCTATTAGCGCGTTTTAGCATTGCGGTGCCTAGTACCTGGGCACTCAGGTTACATTGTGTAGCCTGCTCTTGTGTTAGGAGGAGCAACATAGTTTGAGCGTACGGTCAAGCGCACGGGACCCCACGCTTAGCGAAATTAAAATCATGCGAGACGCGGGCCATACTGTGTCGCGGCCTGCACTGTGTCTGCGTCGTCTCGCTGGAAACACACGCTACATTTCCAACTTTAGGTCTTGGAACAGCGCGAGCGCAAGATCCCAATAGTGGCTTTTTTTCTGCGCATGCGCCCTGGTGGCACGCAAATTTCTTCGGTCCCCTAGCCCCTTGGGTCTCCAATTCGAAATCACATTATTATTTCATTCATTGATTAAACTTTATGAAACAATGTTCGAGTGTAGGCACCACAGTCGGACGTAAACCTGACACGAAACTGACTACAGCATGAACTTTGCATGCTCGTGAGGATCGCTGCCACAAATTTTCACAGAGCAAAATATTTGAATTCTGAAATCTATAAGCGAGGCGTGTGGCTATTTTTCCAGCATTTTCGCGAGGACCGTTAGGAAGACGTCATGACAGAGCTGAAAAATGCATGACATTGGAGATGATTACGGCAAATATGATGACCGCCACCACGTGTAGCATGAAACCATGACAGCGCCCAATACAACGGCATCAAAAACAAAATGGCTTTATACCTGCTGTGCTCTCGTCCGCGCGCACGCTCGTGATCGCATTTCCTCAACGCCGATAGCGGCGAAGGCATTGTCTCGCGGTTCGTGGACGCAGCTGCTCGTTTCGGTAGAACTCTTGCCCAAAAATGGAGGCGCACGACTGAAATGTATCTTGTTTGCTAACGTAACCGCTTTCGTCAACGTGGTGTTGCCGTCACGTGATGCGTGTTTTCGTCGTTACACAAATGTTTTCTGCGTCTTGGCGGGAGGTTTTCAAAACTCCATCGAATATTTTGGTGTCAACGCTCTTTTACGTTTTCTTCACTGCTCACGTACCACTTTGCGCGCCTTCGGATTGTAGTGAGGCATTTTGTCTATGGCGTAACCATTGCGAAGCACTTCCTGCGGGACACCTTACCCTTCTTGCGAATTTGCAACTGCATTACGCGAAACTACGAGTGTTGTTCCTCAGTCAGTTGTTTTCTCCGAGCTCCCGAAGGTGACATGTCCGGAGCTGCCTGACAGGTGTTACTAAACTGCTGGAGGGCTGCCGCTTCTCACGCGATGGTACTGCGGTCCCATTCCAACACCACTTACTGTTCCGGTATTTTTTATTTTCCTTGTTGTTCAACTGAGTGAAGCATCGTTCCTACACACTATTTCTGCTTTTGGAAGCTTTGTGGTCGAGCCACTTGTACAAACTACGTGGTGGCTCAACTTAGTTTATGCCGATGTGGTGGCGACTGTTATGACATGTTTCCTCGCTGCGGCGTCGCATTGCACGTGACGCCAAAAAGGCAGAAAAAAAGAGTGTTCCACACTCGCCGCCATGGCTGCGATCGGCGCTGACTAACCCTTCTAGGTTTAAATGCACATATGTATCTTATAAAGTGGACGGGGGGAAGACCGCCGCCGTAGCTCAGTGGTATAGCATCGGACGCGTTATTCGAAGGTCGCAGATTCGGTCCCTGCCGGCGGCAAGTTATCTTTTCGTCCGCTTTGATTTCTTTACATTTATATTCTAATTACTACAAATAACACCCCCTATACTTTCCTTGGCATTATTGCCTGTTAGTTCTCATTAATATTGTGTCTAACAAAGAAAAACGGGCCCTTAAAAGTAATCTTCTTTCATTCCTTCCACTACATGACATTCACATAGTATTTTTAGGAGCTTGCTCCTTTTGTTGGGGGGTTGTCTCTTGTCCCTCCTGCCGTGTACGCTAGTGCTCATCGCTCCCGCTAAAGGCGCAGCTGTGCCCTCTGTTGATTCGAGGGCTACGCTCTCGGCGGAGCACGCGTCCTAGGATTGTGCACCTGAAAAAAAAAAACTGCTACCGCTACTAACCGGGCTCATCGACAAGCTGACCCGGAGGCGGCACTGGCGCGCGAGGCCGCAGTGAAGTGGGCGCAAACACAAACGGACCCTGAACTGAAAGCCCGCGAAGCGGAAGAAGCCATTATACTAAAAGCAAAACGTTCCCCCGAGCCTATGTTATCCGTAAATAAGCTCTTGAACAAAATGTACATACTGCATCAATACGTAAATTTGTGTATATAGTGCACCAATATGTAAATTACAAGCATTTTGCATATAATGTGTATATAAATCACACCACAACAACTCTCGTGTCACTCTTTATATGATGATATGATATGATGATGATGATGGTTCACGGTTTACCGGATTTAACCTCTGGAGCAAGCTCCTTCATCATCATTCACTTCGTGGATATGCTGCAATATTTTTTTTCTGAGGCAGTCTCAAAAATAGCGTGCCTGACTAAGACTCTTCACCAACTCCTTTCCGCTTGGGCTAAATACATAGGTTGGGGAAAATCTTTCCTAGGACACTTGCTTGGCACGCAGACGGCCTGGGTTCGATTCTCACTCGAACCTGAAGAACTTCATTATTTATTTCATATGCATCTCTCTCGATTTTTTAGTCACGGACAAGATGACGATTTTTCGCACACAACCAACGACGCTGATACCGGAGAGGCAGTTGGAGCCGCTCTTCATCAATGGATCAATGGTGCATGGGCTCCAATTTCCTTCTTTTCCTGCAAGTTACGCGACACTGAGCGCCGATACAGTACTTTCGGACGGGAGCTCCTCGCGGTCTACCTTGCGGTGAAGCATTTCAGGTACTTCCTTGAAGGCCACTTGTTTCGGCTTTACGGTCCTGCAGTGCCACGCACACTCCTAGAGAACTTCGACACCTTGCTTTCATTGCCGAATTCACCACAGACATACGTTATGTAAAAGAAAGCTTTAACAGTGCTGCGGACGCTCTCAGTCGTATTACCATCAATGCCACGACAGGCACCACCGACCTTTCATTGTCTTCGCTCGCAGAGGCACAGGCATTAGACGATGAGCTTCCACGACTCCGATCCTCCACTTCGCTCCAACTGGAACAAGTCAACTTTCCCGACGACGACGTTACGCTCTGCTGCGATGTTTCACACAACTGCACTCGTATCTATGCTCCTTCACAGCTGCGTCGTGCTGTTTTTGACACCCTGCACTCCATCTGCCATCCAGGCGTAAGAGCTACGCAACACCCGGTCACTGAACGCTATGTCTGGCCGCGCATACGCGCTAACATTCGTGACTGGGTTCGCACTTGCACAGCGTGTCAGCGTACCAAGGTACAACGGCACACCAAGCGCTTCAACGAGGGGCTCATGCTTGCGAACTTCTGACGTAATGCGATGAATGCGGAACTTGTTCTCGACTTGAATGATCCACAAGGGGGTATCGGCAAGCCACAGCTGTGGTAGCGTTATGGTAGTAGTACCTCCAACAACACCCGAAGAGGGTACATGGCCGGGTGCAGTGGCAGCGGTACCAGTGCTGAGGCCGTCGAGATTCTCACGCTGCTCCATGGAAAGTCGCGTTCGTAGTCCGGGTCACCAATAAATATAGTCCTCTGAAACGCGGTTCCGAAAACACAGCGCGGTTTATTATTGTATCTCCGCCATTGTTCCAACTACCTCTTCCTCCTTCTCAGCAGACTACCCACTACTAGTTTATGTCCCAAGTGTGTCGTGCCAGAAGGAGAAGAAAAGTATGCCACACCGGGGCCGGAATTTCTGCGTAACGAGCTCTCTAGTGTTATTGCGGTGATAGTTATATCTATGTGCTTTGTAATTATTGGCTCTTGCAACAAACCACTCCTTCCGCATTCACATGTTTTGACGCTTGGCATGATTGTAGGCTTCTGCGACGCAGTGTTAACGGGTTAGCGTTAAAGAACTCGTTTTACATGTGTTAATCACGCTCCTCGCACTATATAACATTCACATAGTGTTTTTTTTTTCGAAAAAAAATCGAGCGTGGGCGTGGGGCTCTGTGGTAGAACAACTGTTTACCACGTAGAAGTACTTGGTGCGATATATATATATATATATCGTACTTGGTATATATATATATAGTACTTGGTGCGATATATATATATATATATATATATATATATGTGTGTGTGTGTGAAGGAAAGAAGTGTTAATTTCAAGGGCTCGTTTTCTTTGTTATACACAATATTAATGAGAACTAACAGACAATAATGCCAAGGAAAATATAGGAGATGTTTTTAGTAATAAAGTAAGGTAATTGTGAAGAAAGAAAAGTGGACGAAAAGATAGCTTGCCGCGGGCAGGGACCGTACCTGCGACCTTCGAATAACGCGTCCGATGCTCTACCAACTGAGCTATCGCGGCGGCCATCCCCCCCCGTCCACTTTATGGGGTATATGTGTGCATTTAAACGTGGGAGCGTCAGTCAGCGCCGCCAGTAGCCATGACGGCGAGTGTGGAACACTCTTTTTCTGCCTTGTTGGCGTCACGCAGCAAGTGAACTTTATATATATATATATATATATATATATATATATATATATATATATATATATATATATATATATATATATATATATATATATATATATATATATATATATATATATATATATTTCGCACAAGAATTCTATGTCAAGGTGGAAATGCTTTCATGCAGCAAAAATGACATTGACGTGAATAATTAACACACACTCAATAAATAAACTTTTTTAATTATTGCCTTCAGAGTACTTGTTAATATTGGAAGTTGTAGTGCATGATAATTTATGGAATACCCATTTTTTATAAATCATAAGTGTTGCATGTAGTTCCATACATTCATAATCGAATTTGAAGGGCGAAATCGAAACGGGTCGCGCCCGGCGCGCACAAAACACGGCTGTACACCGGAACGACACGTGACAGGGAAGTGACGAATTTGAATAAATGTGCGCCGAAACACAATCTGGTCAGAAAAATGGGCAAGCATTCTGAAATACACAAGTAGGCAGCTTAATGTTTCCGTGCGATGGTCGATGCTTATCTGTTTCTTTCTTAGACCATAGACAATTTTACGCAGTCCATGTATTCGCCGCCACCTTTTGCTGTTAAACGAATGTGTTCTTACTTTTATTTCGCGACGTGAATTGATAAGTTCAGGAAACGTGTTATGCACCAACCCAACCGTTATCATGCGTATACGCCAAGCTTAGCAGTGTTTGTTTATTTGCTACGGATAAGAAACGCTAAAGCTAATAGCCCAATATGGCGTTAGCGAAATTCATCCGTTAAATAGTGTAAGAATAATATTATTTGGGGTTGAACGTCCCAAAACCACGATATGATTATGAGGGACGCTTAAAAGACTCCGGAAATTTCGACCACCTGAGTTATTCAACATGTACCTATATCTATGTACACGGGTCTCGAGCATTTACGCCTCCATCTAAAATGCAGCCGCCGCGGCCGGGATGCGATCCCGCGACCTTTGGGTCAGTAGTCGAGCGCCATAACCACTAGACCACCATGGCGGGGCATAAAATAGTACATAAAGAGGCACGAAAAAGTATTTCGCCTGGCGGCGAGAAGCGCCACCGTGGCTGCCCCTGAGTTTTGCTTCCCAGGCAAAGAAAAGATTGATATTGTGGTTTTCTTTCGCACAGTTCGAAATGAACGAATAAGCACCGGAGACTACGCCCAAAAATAAGGCGATGCCCGGGCACGAGTGAGATTATTTGCATCTTTTCACAAAAAGAAACGTCGGCGGCGCGCCTAATTCGAATTTCGTGACTCCCTTGTGACGGGCAGTTCCGGTCTGACGTAGCAGAACGGTCGCGCTTCGTGCAAGCCTTGCGTGATCAGTTTCGATCACGAATATCTGTACGTGCAACTTTTGTAATTTCTAAGAAATAGGAATGCTCTCTAATATAAATACCGGCCCACAAGTCAATATTTAGATATAGTTAGTTTAGTGATCATCACGTTCGCCAACAGCGCGTTTGTCCTTCACTAACAGTGCGTTTGTCGATGATTTTGAGTAGTTCCTGTTGATTCGCCCAACATACGTTGGGTGCAATCAACAAGTAACGTTAATCGCCCACTGGAAAGCGTGCATTCAACCAAATGGAGACTTCCCTGGAGACAATATCAAAAAGCAAATATGAGCTTTAGTTCATAGTGGCGCATATTTTCGTTGTACAAAATAATTACAGGAATTTTTCCCTCGCCTTCTTATTTGAGTGACATTTTTATCATTAAAATTATTTTCAAGAATGGGAAAACTAATTAAATTCCCGCTTCTTTAGGGCTTCTACGCGAATGTGGAGCCGCTTTTTTGTGCTTTTCATGATGACTTCCTTGTTAGCTCTGTACCATCTGGAAATCCTGCTTTGAACCCTCAAAGAACGTGCTAAAGCGGCCCTCAAACCTTCGTATGGCCAGTCATAGATGTGACGATATCCTTAATTGGCGTTGATGACTGCGACAATAATGGCTACCTTACGTTCAGCGCGAACGGCGCGAGTAGTGTTTGCTGCATGGCTTACAGAAAGAGTTGTGGCTACATCGGGCCGCTTTGCTTTGCTTTGCGGCTACATCGAGGCGCAAGCTGACATAAGAAGTTTGTAGCCAAAAAGCGCGAAATCCTGTCAGATTCAACGGCTAGTGCGAAAATTTTTCGCGTGTTTTGTGAAGAAATAAGTGCCGACGAGGAGATAACGCCTGTAGGAATAGTAGTGAAGGCGAGAAACAAACCACCCTCTAGATATTGAACTGGAAGACCAGAATACATTTAGCCACGCAGGGAGGCGTTCGTCAGCAGCCTCATGTTGTCGATGGCCGTGATTACATGGTGTAGTGAATGGAGAGAATTTGTGGAAGTAATTTATGTGTTTTGTGAATTTTCGGTAGAATTTTGAAATGCTTATGCGGACTTGTGAGAATGAAGACGACGGCGACATGAAGGCGAGCCAGGGGCAGGAGGCACGCGCGGCGGCGGGACAAGAAAAGAAGACGAGAAAGAAGAGAGGCGCGTGTGGAACGCGCAGAGGGCTGAGCGAAGCAAGCCGAAAGACACGCCGGACCAGGGCGCTGTCCGAGAAGTTGTCGTGGCCATGCTCAGCGAGGACTGGGGCTTTCCTCGTGTTTCGGGCGTTGGCGGTGGCTCCAGCGAGGACGTGCCGGACCAGGGCGCTGTCCGGGGAGCTCCTCCGGCCTGTTCTTGGTGAGACCTGGGGAGCCGAGGTACCTGCCTGGTGATACCAGTACTAGGCGCGGCTTCTGCTGTGTCGGCGGGCAGGCGTCTCGAGTTCCTGAACACCGTCGCCACCTGAGACGGCGCAAGGCCGTGATCAAACGGGAGGCCTTCCGGAGGCCTTGTCTTCTTGATGTAAGGCACACGGGACGTGTCACCTGCGTGCTTGGGCTCGCCTTCGACGAGACATGTCGCCGCACGGGGACTGACCCTCCGCAAGGCAACGACATCTACAAATCGTGAGATGTTTTTTCTGTACCCTCGATCGGACATTCCGCGGTGAGGACGTTCATATTAATTTGTGTGTTTATCTCTGTGCTTGTTCTCCGTCATCGTCCCTAGAATCCCTCGTCCCCATAAATGTTTATTGAAACTCATTCATGCGTATTCTCTTGTCGCCCGTTCCGTTGAGCCACGCACTCGCAAACGTGACGAACCACCACTCGGTCCTTACACATGGCTATGCCTGTCATAACTGGCCCCTTGTACCGTCGCACGTTAGAGATTAATGTAGGCTGCTTTCGGCACCACTAAAACTCCAGTATTTCGCCTGTGGTGTCAGATATTAGGCACGAAGCACCTTACGGCCTCAACGCATCGGCGTGCATCGTCGTCTGCTGCCGTTACTGTCCATTTGCTTGAGCGCGAGAGGGCGCCACCGCCTCAGCGCTCGTCGTGTGGCGAGAGAGAGCGAACGGCACGCGTTCACTATGGAAACGCTCTTCCTGCGATGACCGCTGAACTACCAGCTCTCAAGGAACGACCTCGCGAGCGATAGACAACGCCTACGCAGGTAGCATATGCTAGCGAGTTTCTTGATTGAAAAGCCGACTGCTAGCGCTGCACAACCGTTAACCGGCCACGCCATATGTATAGGCACTGGATCTTGACATGCAGTCTAGTGGCGGTGGGAGATTTCTCTTGTTCGTAGTTGAACCATAAAGGTTCGCATCGTGCAAGTTTGCAAAAAGTGGACTGCGGGTGTCTGTGTCTAATCTTTTTGCTGTCTCTCATTGCCGATTAGCAGTGATTTTGCTGTGGGAAATTCCGGAGCACACTGCATGCCTCGCCCCTCCACAGGTTTCACGTTAGTGTAGCGGAAGCACCCTTCCCTACATGCTTCGGACCTACCCAATTTCCTTTCCCCTTTTTTTGGCAGACAGTGCAGTCGAGGCTCTGCTTTCTCCTTTCTTGAGGTACGTCGACCGTTCACCATCGATGTACTAATTATTGGTACGGACGCCTATGGTAGGCAGATACGCGTATACCCTAGTCGCTGGAGTTATGTCAACGTCTGCATGGGTGCTGCGTGCTTCGTGTGCTGTGATCCAACAAGAATCAGGAATCACATGTCACGTAATGTTGCATTAGTCGACGCACAAATACATTACGCCTATGTTTGAATAACATACGCTGTTGACGGGTGCACAAAATTTTTAATATTCATGTTTAAAAAAAGGATGCATTTGCTCCGGAGCATTGCGTGCTCTGTTATGGGCTATTGTTTATACTGTCACGTGGTCGTGTCGTCGATGAAGGCAGCAGACAGCGTATTAGAGATGAAACTTTTTATTTGGCCGAACATGTGGCCGGGAAACTGAAAGTCAAACTGCAGCAGTACACTGATACACATCGTACGCTGATAGCAGCGAACAGAGCGTCGACCATCGAAAAAAAAAAAACTGACAAGCGGTGAAGCGTGTCGGCATATATACATGCGCCGTCGAATATTCCGGTGTTATCGCTGGCTGCCGCGCAAGTTCTAGAATAAGCTCGAGTATTCGCGTCTTGCGCGCAATCTTAACAAAACGATCTACAATAATTGCGAAGCTTCTCGAACAATGAGGCGCGGTTTGCGCTGAGCGTTGCTGACAGTATTTGTGGGCGAAAACCGAATGCAGCAACACTGATATTAAGAAACACACGTGGCAATACTATTATGCTCATGGACATGTAACTTCGTTGAATTTAAACTCTGTTTTTTTATGTTTTTAGAAAACAACACATAATTTACAATATGACGCAGCCTAATAATCAAATATCGTTAAGTTGTTCTTTAAAAAAGGTTTACTCGCACGGACGTACCGCCAATTTCACAAAAGAACTCTGTTTAGAATATGAGTTACGAAATAATAGAATACTATGTCAAGGCTATAACTGCAGTGCGTTACAACATGAGAGTAAACCTAGACTGCGCGCACATCCGTCTCCCTTCCACGCAAGCATAATTTATACTTATGCTCCCTATATTGGTTCATTTTCGTGGCGTCAAGCACTTGACGATTAACATCGCCGTAATTAGACGTACGGATTCCTATTTGAATCGCTGGTTCTGGTTCAAAAGCTTCTGCGTTCCAACATTTTAAGAGTGAAGTTGGTCTAACTCGACGTAAAATGTTACGATCCAAACTAATCATCATCATGAAGCGGCACGCGCTTTTTTCGTTCTTTTCTTCGTCCTCTTCTGCTTTGCTCGCAGAACACGGATACTGATTTGTCCGGCGTATAGCAAGGGGGAAGCACCAAGCGAATGAGAGATATGAGGAGGAGGGCGAGGAAAGAAAGAGAGAAAGAAGCAGAGACAAAAAGAAAGGGAGGGAAAATCTAGGCGAGAGAGATAGAGAAAACTTTATTTAAAAATATCAGTCAATCAAGCCAGGCAAATTGCCAGTCATCCCTAGCCGTCGGCCGGAATCCCTTGAATAAGATTCCAGATGAGGCGCAGGAATTAGAACCCGCGTGCCCCCGATTTGAAGGCGAGCGTCTTAACCACTCGGCTATCCAGGCACGCTAGCAGCATAGCACAGCATAGCCTGGTATATTATTGTATAGCAAGGGGGTAGAAAAGGGAACTGAAGGTGAGGAGGAGAGATGTGAGGGTGAGGAGGATGTAAGGAGGGGAGAGAGTAAACCGTAGCATATAGAGAATGAGACAGAGAGAAAGAGAGAATCAAAGAGAGAGAACAAAATAAATCGAGAGAAATAAAAAAAGATAGAAAAAACATCAAGCAAGCGAGAGGTAGGGAGGTGTCACAAAAAGATAAGAAGGAAAGAGAAAGAAGCAGAAAGAAAAAAGGGGGAGAGAGAAAGAACTAGAACGAAACAGCGACATAAACACACAAGAACAGTGACAAAGAAATAGAGAGATAAAGAAAACTAAAGATATACAAAGAAGGCCGCCCACCTGTATGCATAAATATAGAGAAATAGGTTGCCCAGCAAGCGGCGACAGGCCCGAGCTTCGCTGTGCCAAGCTTTACGCAACTTGTTGCAAAGTTCCCGAATTTTTTTAATCAGACAATCTTGACATTGTCAAGAGATTGATTCGTAAGATTGATATTGTCAAGATTGGCCTGGTACTCATACTAATAAAGAGAGTGTGCTTGCGTTTTGAACGACGACCCGGCGGTACGACTCTCTTACAGATGTAGGTTTATGCGAATGGTCGTGTGTTATGTAGTTTCAAGTGTTTCAAGGTCGTGTGAGATGGAAAAAATATAGTAAAAAGACGCCAGGCCTGCGCTGAAACCGCAGCACAGTCACAGCGAAAGCTGCAAGAGCGGCGTTTCTAAAGCACCGTTGTAAGCTCTCTTGGGGCTACTAATACAAGGACACTAGCAAGGTACCCACTACGCCATAAATCACAATTTTTGTGAAGTTCGGAAGGACCTACTAAGCCATTATCCGTCATTCTGCGGAGAAGCGAGGCACGAGCTACACGTCTGTAAGCATTATGTGCACTTTGATGATGCGACGACTGATGACGATGAAGAATGATGGCTCAACCCTTTGTAATGGGTTGGAAGCTTTAAACGGCCCACCAGTTATGTAAATGGCATAACGTGACGCCCCGTCGCTATGTACCTCTCCCACCATGCTGTATAACATACGATGACGTGGGAGAGAGAGGTGTGGGGGGGGGGGGGGTGCGAAGCACTTTACTGAGACCCCAAGGAGACGGATCATGCGCTTATCGGCTTCCCTGGCAGATAATACAGGTGCACTTGCGAGGAACCCACTATGCTATAAATCATTGTAATTTTTGAGAAGTAGGAAAGCAAGCATTATGCCATTTTTCGTCATTTTACGGAGAGTCGTGGTACCTGCTAAACGCATGTAAGGCATTATGCGCACTTTGTTGATGCTGTGCCTGATGACTATGAAGAATTATGGCGGAGCCCTTTTTAATGGGTTGGAAGCATTCAACAACCTTCTCGTTGCGCAATTCTCATTCTGTGACGCCTGATCACAGAATTCGCTTTGTGCGACGCTTGGTGTTTATTTTACTCTTCTACCACACTACATTCCATATGTTAATGTGGTTCCTTCCTGACATGAAGCCTGTATAGGGTCTTTTTGCAGCGCAGGTTCAAGCGCCGGCATGGCTCTGAGGTAGAACACTGGGCTCCCACGCAGACGGCCCAGGTTCGAACCTCGTTGCATGCTGGAATTTTTTTCTTATTTCTTTTTTTTATTTCGTGCGATAGCGGTTACGGACACCGGCGGCGGCAGCGGACAACTACAGCGCCAAAAACGGCCGTTGAAAACAGCTTTCGCTGTAAAAACAATGTTATAATACACTATTGTTATAAACTGAGTCCTGCATACAGGTCTCGAAGTATGAATGTTCTTCTAACGATGTCTTATGTACTGTTTTTTTTTTAAATTGTGTAACTGTGGCTGCTTGTTCGTTTCTAATCTTTAAACATGTATACATCACTGATCCTTGGGCGCTTTATTCACTGGGACGGAGTACGGCACTTTGTCCGGCATTAAATTGCCTTGTTGCCAACCCTGCTCCTTATCTTACATGTGTGATCAATTTACAGAACACTGTACTCTGTAACAGATTGAGGATTGTTTGATTGAATAAAAAAGTATAATCAGTATATAAATTCACTCTGTACAGGTTTGTACAGGCGCCACGTAATCACGGGAACTATTGCATGTGGAGCACTCATGGAGCCGAACTGCTTGCGCAATGTACCCTCCCTGCTACCTACACGGCTACACTACTCGCTCCGGAGTCTTTTACAGCGTTCATCTTAATAATACGAGTCTAAGGAAAACGCGAGTGGCGATACCAGTACTTTAACCAAAACTGCGAGTGGGTGCATCCTTTCATCTTGAAACCCTAAAAATTTTTTCGGAAAAATTATAACCCTGTTTTATTCCTTCTCATTGTCGCTTTGAGATACCCTTTCCTTATGGTGATGTTGGGCACTGGTTCAGTATACCACGTAATACGACAGAGTGATTGGATGGGCCAGTAACATTCATTCATTTTTTCATTGAAGAAAGCTTACCAAAGCAGGTCGGCGTCGACATGGTCAAGGGCGCTCAGTCCTGGGCTTTGCTGACCTTTGCAGCGCGTATGAAAATTTCGATGAGGATTAGTAGCTCTTCTATTTCTGAATGTTCGAGTAGAACCTCCGACTGCTCTCTGTTAGGGATTTATACCTGGTGACAACGTTCTGTGGCAGCACAGCCAAGGCTACGCAACCGAACCACGCACTTTTTACTACGCTTCTGTATGTAGTCCGCCAACGCTAGCTTTTGTAGAACATGTAGCATAAAAGAAAACAAAAAAATTACACCACCTCCCGCTAAAGGGGACCGTGAGGCGATGCGAAGCCGGAGCACTTGCTCGATCGCGTTCCGTTGCCGTTCGTTGGGCATGCTACCAACCCCGGGCATGCTAGCGACCTCGCGTCGTGGAACGCGAAGAGGAACACTACACGCGTCGTGTCTTCCCTCTAGCCTGGCCGTTAATTGTCACAGGGCGAGCGGGGAACGCGCTCGACAGGCGCGCGAGAGGGGAGCAGTGTAGGAGAGGAGAAAGAGAGGGGAGGGGACGCGCATGCGCTCATCGCGGCGCTGCGCAGGAGAGAATTTCTGCATGTCGATCCCGCATTTCAGAGGAGTCAACCGAAGCAAGCGCTGGACTGAACGCGCGCGGCGCTCAACCACTTGAAGGAGTGGAGACTAGAGGGGGAGAGTAGTGCATGCGCCGCGAGAGCAGAAGCGAGAACGCAGAAGCACAAGCAGGTGCTGGGAGAGAAGTGGATAGAGTAACGCGCAGCTGTTGGAGTGAGGGAAGGAGGAGGAGAGTTGCGCATGCGTAGTGTGAGTGCGGACTACCAGGCCGACGCCGAGCGACATACCCCCGAGCAAGAGATGCCTTCGCATTTAAAAGAAAAGAAATAGGGTTTACGTTCACGAGTGCTTGCATTGAAAGTAAGAATGATAATCCCGTAAAGGATTCGCAATTTTTGCTCTTTCGAGTTTTCAGGTTTGCTGGTGTCCCGTTTCACGTTTTCCGTCCCCACTAAACAACAATGGCGTCGCTCGGCTGCAACAGGTTCACATCGAAGCTTGCAAGTGAGCATAAGCGCGTGTTCGTTAGGTGATCTGTGTTCGTCGACCAGAAAGAAACGAAGACAGCGGTGCATTGTGAATTATTTTGTTGATTTGACCATACTATCACCGAGAAAGAAGTGTGCAAGTGATACCACCATCGCAAGTGGGACTCTCATCGCGATAGCTTCCTTGACAGTGACGACAGCGACCTACACGTCTTCAGCAAGAAGAGCCACTTAAAAGCAAAAGTGGAATTGGAAGCAGTACGTAAAATAAGTGGCCCATTTCATCAAATGCGTTGCATGCATGGTTGGTATTTCGGCTGCCTACTATTACTGATACAGTCGCGCCGAATATTGCGTCTAACGCCTGCCCGTCGGCGTCTACGGCAGGAGGTGTTTTGGCGTTTTGAATGAGAGCGATTTACGGTGACAAAATCACCCATGAACAGCTGCCTCGGCAACAGACGCGTTCGTGTCTATTATGCGACTGACAGCGTGATTTTCAATTTGCAAAAAAAAAACATTCTTGACCACAGGAGTAAGGAACGCGTTTCACCCGTTTGTATAGTCGCACACGTGAGACGCCCGCTCCTGAGTGGTGGTGCCGAAGATATCTGCTGCCTTTCGATGCCTTCGCGTCCCCTGACAAAATAACGTGAGCGTCTCCAGAAAGTTATAGCGTCTCCAAATGTAGAAAAACGACGATGTCGACCCTGTGTTCACCTAAATTCGGAAAATGGCTTGTTACCTTTGCGTAAGATTTCTAATATTCCACCTCGTGCGCTGCTGCTTTGAGCTGCGCTGGTGGCGCCACCAACGGCGAACGGTGGCGAAAGGTGGATACACGCGGCTCATAGAAGCCGTTGGCAAAGCGCCCGTTACTCGCCATTTTTCTAATAATTTTTCATTCTGGTTTGATATTTGTACTGCCGACGCTGCCCCACTAGACAACCATGCCGTTTGTTACGTCGATTGCTCTATGTTATTTGTTTTAAAATGACAGGCCCGTTTTTTATGCGTGCGAGCGATGCACAGCGTACGTTTCTTACGTGCATGTGTCCAAGTTGTTTGCGTGATCTGTTAACACAGATGAAATAAAAACTGTTGCAACACAAAACAGCATTCTTGTTTTATTGAACACCCCATACAGTAAAACAATGCATATTACGGCTGTATGCCTGCTTAAGAAACGCACAAAGGACACGCGTTTTTATCTTCCACCCACACTCGTAGCACTCAACCAGGCCAAGAAAACCGAAATCTAACTTGCTGAACGTTTTACAGCCGTCACACAGCTGCATAATAATGCGTGAAAGTATTTTAGAAAATGACCAACAAACATTCACACAGCGTTTTTTTTTTGTTCACGGACCGTGTTAACATGTGAGAAAGTTCACCTGCATTGCAGTCACATATTTCGGAATATCTAATCACTTTCACCATTGAAGACACAGTCCTCTAACACATGCGCTTTAAATTGAGAATGACATTACTCAGACTTCTATAGGAAACGAGCACGCATGGCATTACTCAAATTTATATAGGAAATGCGCACGCGTGTAATTTATCTCGTATGCTAGATTCTCCTTTGGTACGTGCAACTCAACATAAAATGCGATTCTAGAAGTAATGTTCGTGGAGTAGCGAGCATATAGGAGGGCAACTACTTACAGCTTCACTTACCTTTGCAAAAACGGTATTACAATCGCAATTCAAAATAACCGACGCAACAACGATAACAACACACTTGTTGCACACAGGCGCATCAGGTTGACGCGCGAGGCCAAGCGTGGTATTTTAAGTGTAGCACAATCGTGCGCGTACAGTACGCTAGAATATCTTGGCACAATGTCGTCAAGCTTGCAGTCACTTCAGCGGTTCCCACGATGTAGCACCAGTTGACCTCCTCGCATCATCAAACTGCTGCGACGCCGAGAGCTACACACCCAGCTGACTTGGAAAAACGCGGTCTTGCAGGAGGCCATCTTGTCAAGCAACCAACGGACAAAAGTACACAACTGAGGCGTCTGAAACATTGCCGTTGATGAGATGGCAGCTGAACGAAATCAAGGCTCATCGTCCGACGTGTGGTCACTGCCTTACACATTATTAACTTTGCAACGTCCAAGGAAGACGCGACGAAAGCGACGAGCCCAGCCGGTCTTGTCGGGTGCGCTGTCGACTGCACAGTGCACAGCGCGCGCTCACACGGCCACCGAAAGAGATAAAAGAAAGTGGAGAGAGGGTTCCCCTTTGAGCATGGCATATCGGTGGAAGCAAGAAGAGATGTTGCATCGTCGGTGTGGCGTATTGTCGAGAGATGGCGCTAGTTTGTTTTTGCGCAACGGAATCGCAAACTTTATTCAAAATGCATGGGATGCTATGGAGGGTTGGGAGAGGGCGCAACCGCCTGAGCCGAACGGTGGCGCCACCATACCAGCGCACGAGGCGGATTGCGCAGTTACTGCTGGGCCGAGGTTTTTTTTTTTTTTTTTGAAAAGTAAAACCGACCGCTTTAATAAAGCTGATTCCTGCGTTCCTTTGCAATACAAAATATTCTATCGCTTTCCCAAAAAAGAAATGTAAACAGTACTAAATGGGGCTCGCTTTGCACGTGGACTTGAACCGCTAGCACATTAGCGTTATAGGCAGAGCTCAGCAACGATTCCAGGTATTTGTGCTGCATGCTTAAGTATATCAAGTCATCTGGTAGATTTCGACTATATCTGTGAATAAACTATCTGCATAAATTCCCAAATAACATCATGAGCCATGAATACTCGTATAGAAACGCACATGTTGTATGCGCTCGCGAAACCAAAACCAAAATCGCCTGCAAGCGAACTATTTGGCATAGTAACACATGTGCAGAAGCTCCGCCCACGTAGCTTTGGCTGTGCTGCCACAGAAAGTTGTCGCCAGTTATAGATGCTTAGGTTGCTTTCCTACATCAGCTGGTGTCTGTGGTGAAGCCGGTGAAGCCTATCAATTTGTGCCTCCTTTTTTAAAGCGAAAGCTTTACTGGTCTAGTCGAGCGAGTTTCGCCGTGCATCTGCGCTTGGCCTTGATGCAAATAACGCATACAGTTTGGCCCTGAAGCAAAGAACGCCTACCGCGTGACTATCCGCGTCCGCCGCCGCCGCTGCTCTGACCTTTGCTAGGATGACAAGCGCTGGATCGCCAGCCGTGTCCACGTGATTCACCACGTGACTCGCCGCTTTCTCTAGAACGTCCGGTTAGCGGGCGAGTGCTTCAGTTCAGCCCAAGGAGGTTTGGTTCAGCCGTTGTGCCATGGTCGCGCGATAGGAGGAGGGCGCCAAGACGCTGGTCTATCTGTGTCATAGTTGTCTACGAGGTGCCAGCTGCGAAAGCAGAAAGCTGCGTTGGACCATCCTGCGGTGATGCTTGCATTGCTTGCTAAGGAGTTAAAGCGGAACAAGCTGATTGTTTTCTGATCGTTTTCTCACGTGAGAGCGGAAGCGTCCCGAAAGCTTGCGGTTACCGGGTCAGAGTCTCCGACCAGTAGAGATTCTTTCTGTCATGTGGTAAAGCTTTATTTCGCAGAAATCAGCGTAGGCCTTGTACGGGTGGATGTCACCTTCCCCTTCTTTTTGAGTAGAATTCCCGAAAGTGCTTTATGTGTCTGCGTAACTACGCCGCCGATATTTATTGTGTTTTGAAGAGCGTGATCTGAATTATCTACACTGTCCTGTCGTTGCTGTAAGGGAACCTATGAAGCGGGGACGCGAGGATGAAATCGGGGAAATAGCCAAAAATAATCAATTTTTAGAAAAGACTCATTTTGGCATCTGTGGTCTCTTATTTCCGCATTATCTAAATGATTACGCTGAGAATCGGACGTCTAGTGTCCCCACTAGGCGAAAGAGCGTTGTCGTTTCACATAGAAATGTTAACAATGTGAGAAAATGCGTCTGCGGTATTGTTCCCGCGGGAAGTCGCCGTCAACTTCGTACTGCCGAGAAGGCGTCGGGTCTGCGACGTGGGTGCGGCTTATCATAAATGAAAACGAATATTAGGCGTTAGTAGTTGAGAGGGGTGATCGCAAAGCTTCATCAAAGAAATACGCCATTATTTAGGCCGCCTGATGACACATTCCGCGGCTGCAAAAGTAGCGATACACTCCAACATGCTTAATATTTAAAGCAGCCTGGTGCATTTGCGTTCCAGGAGGCTACACAAAAGCGCCTGTGCTAAATAATAGAGGGTAATAAACGTATTAAATGAGGCGAAATTAAGAAGGAGAGGCCCAAAAGATTGCCTCCTGGCAACGATACTACTTATTACTGTCCTGGCACACATTGGCACAGGGTCAACTGCAACCACAACTTTGTTCTCCATTTTCTCAAAAGAGTGTTTTGCGCCTGCCACATCTCTTGCGGAAAGTATAGCACAACTATGGTTAGACCGATTTTTATATGCTTGTTTTAGACTCCATAGACTGTGCTGTACTTCGACGCAGTCTTGGAATTTTCGTTCAGGCTTTCATTCTTTTCTTATTTCATAATTACTGCATGGCACGATTAGTTGAGACACTGGAATTTGCATGTAATGTTTATCAGAAAATTATTAGGGCAGCAAAAAAAATCTCAAACTATCTTCAAGTACAAAACAAACAGTATGTGAGCAAAGATACAAAGCAAGTCCAGCCTGCTAGCATGTTTCATCACTGGGCCGGGCTTTCCACGAGCAAAGAATTTCTGAATTTTATGAAATGAAAAGTAGCAAAAAGATTTTCATCAAAAATTAAATTATCTTTTTTTTTTGAACTCGCCCGACGTTTTTTTAAAAATAAAGTTCTTTTTTCTCTCTCTCTCTTAAGGATGATTTGTAGTGTGTGTGCCAAATTTCATCACCTAGGCCAAGAAACTAAAAAAATCACACCATCTCCCGCTAAAGGGGACCATGAGGCGATGCGAAGCAGCGTTTCGGCATGTACAGCCCGCGTTTCAGAGGGGGAGTGGAAAGGGGAAGTGGAAAGGGGGAGTGGAGAGGGATAGGGGAGGGGGAAGGGGAAGTGGAGAGGGGGAGGGGAGTGGAGAGGGAGAGGAGGTGTGTGGAGAGTGCTTGCGCATGCGCTGTAAGGGTGGTCACGCCGCACACCACCACCACCACCACCACCACCACCGGATTGAACTCCGCTATAAGATGCTTCACATCTAAAAGTTACAAACGATCTCCGCGTCCCCCTTAAGCAAATCTATTGAATTTTTTGTGGAAGTGACAACTTAAATAAAGGCAGAAACCGTGAGTGGTTGACGCCCATGACGTTTCGCAACATTTAGTCTGAGTATTATATCTTTTGTAAACGAGGAGAAAAAATGTTATAACTACCCAAGGTATCGAAGGGGGTTGTGTGACACCGCAAGTGTGCAGATTGCGTGACTGAGGCGGCTCCATTGGTAGTCCGTGCTTCTCGGTCGTCGGCGTGTCTGAGTAGCAGTTACTCGAAATAATTTACCTTATTAATAAACCAGCTTACCGCTTTCCCATCATAGTGGCGCCATTGGAGTGTACTAGAACATTGCTTACAGGTTGAAGAAGTTACTCCAAAATGCTCATACGTTTACAGCCCTTACAAAAATTTGTTTAGACAGTCTATATAGAGTTTGTAGACATTTGTCGATAAAATCAATCGTTATATAGCTGTGTTCTTTAGACTGGTCTATAGACACTCTATGGAATAGTGGCCACACACGTTTTTATAGACTCGTCTACAAGAAAGTCTAAGTTTATAGCTTGGCTCTAGAAGGTCTGTATATTAATAAAAATTCATGCGTTTAAACCGATGTCTGCAGAATGTCTATAAACAAATTTCTATGGGCTTATGTAAATCTGCTTTGGTTCACTTTTGTCTATAAAATATCCACAGACAAATCTGTAGATTATCCATAGGCTATTCCTATGACCCAGTATATAGAGTGTCTACGGACTTATTACCTCACAAATATACTGTTGTCTACAGATTGCCTAGAGACAGTTCCTGTAGATTAGTGATGTATAAATTTATCCCAATAAATCCTGGAAAAGAAAACGAGGCAAAGCACACAGAAAAGAATGACAATCACAAGCGCTTACTTACAACAGAGCTTTAATCAGAAAAAGATACAAAAATATAAAGACTTACGACAAAACATGCGCGAGAAATAAATGCAGACCCATCTTTGCATACAATGTAACGATGCTACTTCTCTGTTAATAGAACTTTTACTAGATAGACGCTGTATGGTTCATCAAACAAAGAAAATATGGAGTGGCAGGACCAATATTTGCCTTTCTCACACAGATACAGCAACAAGGAGAGCATGCACTCGCTTAACAAGTTTAAATGAACTGAAACTCACATCCACCAATGATAATTTACATATACGTGGTGTGCTACTTCGAATGAATTAATAAGTTTGTAGTTGTATGTGTGTACTTACTGTTACTACCAGTTAAAAACGTGTTTCAGACAAATGAATTGCTTTACAGTGAGCCTCGTGTACAAACCTAATGAACGAGCGAATGGGAATTTTTTCGAGGGCCTTGTTTCTTTGTTAGACACAACCAAGAGAAGAGAGTCATAGATTAAAAGGAAACGCAGGGAGGTTAACCTGGCGCGAGTGACCGGTTTGCTACCCTTCACAGGGGTGGGGAATTAGGGGTAAGAAAGAAGACAGAGAGAGAGATAAAATGATGACAAAGAAAAAATAACACGACAAAATTAATCGAACAGACAATTAAGCCAGGGAAAGCATAGCGGACATTAATTGTCGTCTTTAAGTGTAGTGTAGTAATAATGGCGTACGTTGAAATTGATTACAGTGGGCGAAAAATCACCCTTTCCGTCGGTGGTATCTGAATCCACAACCTTCTAGTTACGCGTCTGGCGCTTCCCCGTTTACTTCGTTGGGTACTTATGTATTTGTAGTCTCTAGGAGTCTCAGCCAGCGCGCCGCACGTAGCCCAGGCTGCGAGTTTGGAACACTCATTTTTGACAGAGGGCATCACGTGGCACTTGATCTTAGCACCAAGTAATAATAATAATATCTGGGGTTTAACTTCCCAAAACCACGATATGATTATGAGAGGCGCCGTAGTGGAGGGCTCCGGAAATTTCGACCACCTGGGCTTCTTTAACGTGCACCTAAATCTAAGTACACGCGGGCCTCAAACATTTTCGCCTCCATCGAAAATGCAGCCGCGGCGGCCGAGATTCGATCCCGCGACCTTCGATCAGCAGTCGAGCGCCATAACCATTAGACCTCCGCGGCGGGGTCTTAGCACCACGTAGCAGCTGACCAATAAACCCTCGCATGCTAATTTGATGCTTTAGGTCTACCGGGGCGACGCCCTCGCTGAATCTACGAAAGAAGGGGATTTTTTCGATCGTTTTGGTTGTGTATAAAAAAGAAACGAGGCCCTCGAAAAATCCCCTTTTTTCTTTCATTCACCGCGAAGTCCTTTCCCCGGCTGACTTATGCCTGAAGTTCGCATGCGATGTTTTATCGGTCAGCTGCCGCCTCATGGAAAAATTGCGTGCCACGTGACGCACTCTGGCAAAAAAGAGTGTTCCCCACTCACCGCCTTGAGTACGACTGGCACTGGCTAACACTTCAAGGGACTACACGTAGAAAAATACCCAGCGAAGTGTACGGCGACGTGCTTTCCGTCGTAGCTCAATCGGTAGAGCATCGGGCGTTTAGATACCATCAACGCAAAGGGCGATTTTTCGTTCACTTTATTCCATTTCAATTTAGGGCATTATTACTACACTACAGTTAAAGCCGACAATTAAAGTCCGCTATGCTTTCCCTTGGCTAATCGATTGATTTATTTGTGTCTGTACACACCCAAGAGCTACGATCCGCGACAGACAGACTATAATCCTCACTATAGAACAATTACGTCCATTCTTTGCAAAATCGAGCGCGGCACCGTAGACGTCGACGCAGCTACAAACACATAGCCTCTGAGCATCATGGCGTATGCATGACCGCGACGTGTGTGTACACGTGTCTCTCTATCTGCACACCCGTCTACTTTTATAAAGTTGATTTGCACGTTAGTTAACTATAGCTATGCTTACAACAATAATTGATGGGGTTTAACATCCCAAAACCACGATTATGAGCGACGCCGTAGTAGAGGGCTCCAGAAATTTTGACAACCTGGGGTTCTTAAACGTGCACCTAAATCTAAGAACACGGGCCTCAAGCACTTCGCGAGCCCTTCGCGAAGTGGTCGCAAATGGCCGTTGTGGTCGCAAAGCGACTGCTGTGGCTCAGTCGCTCGCTGCTCGTTTTTTCAGTCGCGCGACTGTAGCCGCTAACATCTGAACCAATCACATGCGCAGGAACAGGACGTCACCTTATTTTACGGGGCAATGTCAATACGCACCAGGATGCGAGCACACGTGAATTCTCTATGGCGACGGTTATACGTCGCACGCAGGTGTGAACATCGGTCGCTTTGAGTCGCTTTTTGACTTCCAGTCGCACATGGTCGCGCGACTGTTGCTAGTCGCCGGTGTGAACGAGCCTTCAGTTCGCAGCACTAGTGGGGCCCCACTTACCGTCCATCCATGGATCTTATGTGGTTTAATTACGCTCAAATTCAAAGGATCGAGATAGACCAAAAACAAGGCCAGCAATTAAAGACCCGATTAAATTAAACGTACGAGGTCTAAAATAGTATAATTACCATAAATAACCAAGAAGTAATTGCAATAATTAACTAATATCGCTATAAACTCTTCGGAAACATGCGCTTGTTTCATGCGCCGTGCAAGAGAGCGCGCCACCACCTCGTACAGCGCACGGTTTCTCCTCACACCTCCGCTCCTCCGAGGCTATATCTGAACGGGGAAACAACCTGACAGAACACGCCGCAGCCGACACGTATATCAACCGCCGTAACATGCAGGAAGTCCATAACACGCATCAAAAAGTAGCGTGCATGTCGCACACCGAGTTTAGGAATCTCCCTAACCAGATTCAACTAGTGCCGGGGAAGCCCCACATGCTTACCTCATACAATGACGTCATCGTTGGTTTGGTATACGGAGCAGTAGGAACTCTACGAAATTGAATTTGCTGGGCCTGTGCTACGCACTTCCTCGGGTTTCACAGTGGTGGAACTGCGTTTAGAGCCGGGTGAAGAACTGCACCAGTCGCTACACAAGAACGACATTTTCTTCTAGCAATTTGATGCGCGTCGACTGTGATAGCGTATAATTTGTCTTGGCGCTCCCAACACTGACTCCCTGCGGGAAATTTCGATGAACTTGCTGATTTACTTCAAGAGATGCCACCGTGTGCTTAGTTCGTAGTATCATTCACGAATGCGCAAGCGGCCCGAAACCCTTGTTACCGATGCTAGGCGTTCGCCTTCTTGATTGAACGATTTCGATGATTACAGGGCGACGCTGCCGCACGACACGCTCCCTCGTAGATATATTCAGGACGACTTATTTGCGGCACTTCTTACAAATTTTCACGTCATTCTCGAGAAAGTACTTCATTTTTGTCGGACTTTCAGACAAACTAACGCCAGGCTTCAGGCTGAGCTTTCACTTCCACAATTCATCGGTATGTTTTCATGCGCACTGTTTTCTTACCTTAAGTTTGAGATGGAACCTTTTCGAACAGTGCATTTAATCAATTGAGCATAACAAGCCAATCGTTCAGCTCCTTGGAATATCCTTGAAATCATCTGATGGTACTTATTGGAGCGCCATGGGAGATAGCGACTCAACGAAAAAAAAAATTGGACCATCTCCCCGAAGGGAACGCTGATGGGATGCGAAGCAGCAGCGTTGCGCACGGGTGACGTCACGTGTTGAACGGCGCTAACGCGGGTGCTGCGGTGAGCGCTGGAAGATTCGTTTGAAGCGAAGCTCGGTGTAGCGTTTACTGGTGTAAGCGTTTGTTTGAAACGCAGACAGGGGAGGCGAGTTGGCGTTGAAGCCGGCAGCTGCGGCGCTCCGGCGGGTGAGTGAGAGAGTGACGTCGCGCGAACCTGTGAGGGAAGCGTGCGAGGGGTGCGTGACATCAACGCCCAGCTGCGGCGTGACCTACATGGCACCGCTCCAACACCTGCGCCGAAGGAAGCGCGTTGCCTAGCGTTTGTGCGGACGGACGGACAGCGTTACACAGGCTAGTCAAAAAGCTGCTACGCATCTAAAATAAAAGTGCCAGGAACGTTCTGTAGATGTTACAACCCACAAGAAATGCACTTTTACAAATAACCCCTAGTACAACTGAGCTTTACCTAGATCAAAAAGTCGTGCGAGATGGTTTCTACTCCAAGCGTAAGCCCACACTCTAAGAAAAAATTGTGTATATCGCGTGTATCTCTGTCAGACAACACTAATCGTCATCCGGCTTGCTCGCGTTTCCTTTCTTGAAAACCCGTCTTTGGACAGTTTCCTATCAAGAATTATATGTCACGCTGATAACGCGCGCGCCGTTCATGACCGGGAAATGCCGGGACCGCGGTGGTAACGTAAGGAAAGCACGTGAGCTGGATGACGCTAATTGCTGTGTGGCAGCAATACTCCCCAAATACACGATTTTTTCTTAGAGTGTAGTCTCTCTGGTAATGTAAATATTAAGCGTAATCGCAAATAAATTTACTTGTTTCCGTTAAATCTATCGTTGTCTTAGTGCTCATCCACTGGCGTAGCCAGGTGGGGGAGGGGGGCGAGAGTGGGTTGCACCAACATACATAAAATATGGTTAAACCCCCTCTCCCTGCCCTAAAAAATTTCTGGTTAAGCCGCTGTGCTGAAATCACAATTTCTGACAAAATTTTTCGGAACGGTCATTCTGTCCATGCATGTCCATGTCCGTATATTTAATTGTATATCTGCACTGCAATAATTACTATGTTAAGCACGCATATTGCTCGACGTCACAAAAACGAAATATATTAGGTGCATGAACCATCAATGCAAATTATTTTGGATGGTGGGAGCGGTAGCTATGAGCGGACCTTATTTACTTCTTTCATTGTAAACAATGGTAGCAACATGGCCTGTCGAACAATTACTTCTTCATAGAGAACTCATCGTGCAGGTGCTCTATCGGAAGTCGTAGTTTGCATTAGCGGGCCATGAAAGTCGTATTGGATATTGTTTAGGCGGTGACGTTCTCCCGCACCCCTCCTCGTCTTAGCCAACGGCGCGCTTTTCTACGAGTGTTCTTCTCGCGTTTTGATCCGACGCTGCTTCTCCTACTGAACATTTTCAGATTTCGAAATGAAGGGAGAAATGCAATTACCTGCTTTTAAATGGTGTTTGCGTGTATATCTCGCCGAGTTCAGTCGATAGCTCGTTTGCAGTCATAATTTGATATCGCAAACAAAATTGGGGTAAATATGACTCCATGATGGAAAGATAGAGGCTGGTCGTTCTGATGTGGTTATGTTAAGCTTTCATATGGTTTCACTTGCTTTTATTCAAAATTTCGATTTAAGGTAACGCTTTCCATGCGGGAAGAATGGACTAGCTGCTGGTAATGACAGAGATGCTTTGAGTTTAGAAGCGTAGTTAAAGAAACGCTCAATGCCAAAACTTGTTTCTATATATATGCTGAAAAAGAAGACAGTAGCATTTGTCTGTCTGACATTTCGGCTCCAAAGGCAGTGGTTAACCCGCCAAATCATCTCGTATATATGTGAGCAGATACCCACAGCTGTCCCGTAGTATGTTTCAGTTCATACGTTTTTCTGGTGCTTCCTAAACCGTTATTTGTTCCAAAGGCAAGGTGTGTTGAAGTCAACGTCGCTGTCAAAGCTTGTGGCTCTTACCCTCCGATGCCAATTTTGGTGTACACCAAACTAAGGAGGCGATTACGAGAGTACCCAGACGTAGGCGGTTAGATAGATAGATAGAAATGCTCAAGCTGCCTTCGGTTCGCTAAGAAATGTTACGAATTGAAATGAAATGAGAAATAAAATTTCTAGGATGAGATGGGATTTTAACGCGCGCTCTGCGTGGGGGTAGAGTATTCCACCACAGTGCCACTGTGGTGCTTTTAACTCGTTCGCAAACATACTCTATACAGGCGTCATGTCGGTGAAGGAATCGTGTTAACGTATGTAATATAGCGTAGCATAACTGTAAGATAACAACCTGGCTGCACACAATGCGAATTGCTCAACGAGTCGGTCGTTGAATGCTTCCAACAGACAAAATCCTTCATCGGGATCAGCCACAACACAAAATGCGCATAATGGCTTATAAATGTGTAGCGGGTACCATGATTCTCTGAAGAATTGTGAAAAATGACATAGGGGCTGCTTCGGTACTTCAGAAAAATTACTGTGATTTATGGCGTAGTGGGTAACTTGCACGTGTACTTGTATTACTTAATAGAATACTTTGCTGGGCTAGTTGGTTCATAATCTTTAAAACTGGATAGCACGAAATCGACCATGACTACGAAAGAACACAGAAGCACAGTAGAGGCGCCTGTCATTGTGCTTCTGTGTTCCTTCGTAGTCCTGGTCGATTTCGCGCTATCCAATTTTGAAGTACTTGTATTAGTTGTCCCAAGAGAGTCTACATCGGGCTCTAGAAAGGCCGCTCCTCCAGCTTTCGCTGTGACTGTGGTGCTTGTTCCGCGCATGCCGGGCGATATTTTTATCAGAACAGCGGTCTCGCACATCAGAGAGTACACTGAATGACGTGCTGCTTCTGAGATCGTGCTCGGTCCCTTGACACAAAGCATGGAACTCGCTAAAAAAACCGTAATTGACTTTGAGAAATAGATACTATGACATCGAAGGGTATACTGGTTTGTGCTAGTTGGCAGGCATTCGTGGTACAGTTACTTCTGCTCCTCTGAAGAACGCGGGAAGATCGTGTTTACCCCTGTCCCACCTTCTTAAGAGGAGGGCAAGTAACTACATCATAAATCAAATGTTTTTTATGAATACCTTAACTTGAATTTTTTATAAAAAATAACCGTTACGAACCGTTACGAACATTTTTTTTCGTTCCGGAACCGAAAGGAAACGGAACATTTTGCGGTGGAACGAAAGTAACACCGAAACGAAAAAATCCCCACCATATCCACAAAGTGAATGATGTTAGAGGAGCTTGCTCGGAGATGATTGGGTAAACAATGCATTCTCCGTACAATTCCTCTACCGTCATATAAAGACGTGACACGTCGTTATAGTAGCGATTGTGGTCAGGTTGTTGTCGAGCCACAAGCGGTTGCAGACCTTGCAGCTATGCCGAACATGTGGTCGAGAAAATCGTGCTTGAAGCGCGCGTCGGCGCCACCATCAGGTAGCGACCGCTTTCGGCGCTTGGCCGCTGCATCTCACGCCCGTACCTTTTCGAGGTTCTCTTGCCGCCGCTTCCGCGCTGCTTCGACTTCGCGGGATTGTATCTAGGGTCCGCACGACGCCGACGTCTCTCTTCAGCCTCGTGTGCTCTCACCGCAGCGTCTTGGCGGCGAGTATGCGCTGCTGCTGCCTTACGAGTCCTCCTCTCTGCCGCCTTGTCTTATTTGTTCATGTTATTAGTATCGAAGCGCACTCACTGAGGACTCTCGAAAGAGAGAGGAAGCGCGCCGTTGTGGCCCTCTAGCGGTCTCCTATCAAACTAGAGCACGCACCGGAAAGGAGCGAAGGCCGCATGCTACAGTTGGCTAGGCTATATGCGGTTTTGCCTGGGTTAATATCATCATCAAGGCGCTCGAAGAACAAGAGGAAGAAGACTTCTCTTTCGCGCGACCGTGCTCTGAGATGGTTATATTTACCTCTGTTACGCCAAGCTAGCGGGAGCAATGAGAAGTAGCGGTTACGGCGATGGACAATCCCCGAGCATAAAGAGCAAGCTCCTAAAACATTTAGTTCCGACACCCTGGCCTCCGGGATCGGCCCACCTTTTACCAAGCAATGATATCATGTAATGACGTGACCATGTGCCGAGATGGTATATGAGGTCACAGTGGCGTTGTGATGACGTCACAAATTTGGGGATCTGTGTCGTCATGATGACGTCATCGCTTGATGGTGATTTTTCGCATGACAATTTTTCTTCTTGTTTTTCGCTGTCATCTGTCGTGTGCACTTTACCGACGTCACATCCGTGACGGAAATTATGTCAGTGATGTCTTGGTGGAGCGCAGGATAAAACGCTTTCGTATTAAAAAATAGGAGTGAGTGTCACGCCGCAAAATGAAGCTAGAAAAGCAATGTCGTTCCTAACAGTTCCTACTCGCGTCATAGCATGCATTCAGGCAAGATAAATCTAGGGCAGCACGCATACTCGACCAAGTGGCTGTGCCTCCAAAGACAGAGAAGGATACATCAGTCATCGAACCTTCCAGAGCTATCGCTGGTGCTTGCGTAAGCTCTCGAATAAACTTGACTATTCGCGTCCTCTAACCATCGCGAAGCTTCTGAAACATTGCGGCGCTGTCTGCATCGAACGTTGCTAACAGTCTTTGAGGGTGAAACCCGAATATACTAAACAAGGTAATAAACACGCGTGACAGTGCTACCGGTTGCGTTATCGATAGTTGCAGTAGTAGTACCGATAGTTTGTTTACACTATTGATAGTTTCAAAGAAGCTGTGGATATTATCGTTGGTTAATTTACCGATAGTCACCACTACCACGGATCCGTACTGCTTACGCAATGTGTGCTACTTGTTATCTACACGACTACCTTACGTGCTGTCATGTGTTCGACAATGGCTATCTTAAATTATGCAAGTTTGTGAGAAAAGCGTAAATGGCAATTCCGGATTTGGTACGGAATGCCTAGTAGGTTTGTTCCTTTACCTGGACGCATCAATTAGTGTCTTGCAAAAAATATAGTTTTTTTCTCTGTCTGAATCACTGCCGACCACTTGCTCTAAGGCACGCTTCCCACAAGGTGATGCTGTGCCTGAGCCGAATGTTTGACAGAACACGGTCTTGTGGTCGGAACGGTGAATGTGTAGAGCGTGTCTTCATTTATTCAATAAACTTCTAAAATGATGTCACTGTGTGAACACCAAGACCAGATGGACGTGTGACACGAACCCGACTACAGCATGAGCTTTGCGGGTTTTCAAGGTATTCTGCGATGAATTGTGACAGAGAACAGGCTTCCTAAATTTAACTTATTCGAATTTTGAAGCCTTGAAACAAAGCGTGCTCATTCTCAGGTTTAGTCGCGATACCCATCAGCGAAACATCATGAGAGAGCGGCAGAAGGCGTGACGTTGGAGGTGTTTACGGCAAATATAACTCCACCAACGTCTTGAAGTAGCTTTCGCAGCTCGCGTCTTTGAAATGCAGGACTTCTACCGAAATACAAGATATGTCGTTGTTGCTCACATTTTTCCGGGAAAGAAGGTACAGCTGTGTATAATTGATGTCCAAAGACCTATATGTCGCTTGAATAGTTTGAGGAGGGGTAAACCCTGAAAGGGTGGCTTTGCTTGTCTCAGTATGATTTCAGGCGAGAACGATTTCATAGCGTTCCATAGTTGGTTGTTAGGAGGAGGCCTAAGCTGCACTTCCCTTGCGCCCTCAAAAAATCACAGGGTCCCTTGTGCATTCACCTAAGACGACTAGAAGGCGAAAACCATCTTCTTTTTCTTCTAAGTCGATGCATTAGTGAGCCTACATGAAGAGCCTCTCATGTAGCCTCCCTAGTTGCACTTATCCTGCCCCGCCACCCTCCGAAAGCTCATGTGATGATGGTGTAGGCTTATGCTACAGGCCCGAAGGAACGAGACCGCTGAACCAGAATAGACGCGAGCAGGGAACATGAACCGTGGCTTCACGTGCCACTGCGAAGCCACGGCTTTTCTTCTCTTGAGGCTGCTCGCTCTTCGTTTTTGTTCGCCGTCCAGAGGGCGCAACAACATAGTTATGTGGTGTTACGTCACATGACGTCACGCCAGAATTCGTGACGTCACGATGATGTCACAATCTTTTTTTTTCGATCTGTGAAGCCGTGATGACGCCATTGGTGACGTCATCACGTGATGATAATTTTTTGCAACACTTCTCCTTGACCCCACAGGACGTGACACGGCGCCGACGCCTACGGTCAAATTTTGTGTACAGTGAGGCATATAATGCTTTCTAAAAAAAAGCACTCTAAAGACCAAGCAGATAGTGGACGGTGGGCTGTGCTGTCATCCAGGTTGATTTTTAGAAACTTCTCTCCCGCAGCTGGTATGTACGAGGGGATGAGCACTGTGCTAATAAGGGATCAAAAGAAGTTCTGAAAGCAATCGACCAGTTACATTTGATTTTCACTTTGAAGTTGCACCATTTTCTTGACTCATGAGAAGTCTTGAAGCATTGTGTTCAGGAACACTAGACCTAACTTTTTGACTGGGCCCCTGCAAATTTCGAATAGGATCTGAGCATCATAGCAACGGTACTTGTCCTTGCGCATTATAAATTGAAGCTTCAATTCCTTCCACAGTTCTGGTATGCGCTTACACCAGACGGAGACGGATAGCCATTGAATTTGCGACATCTAAATCAACTTTATGGGCTCCTTTCCGCTGTTTTTCCAGTGTTATTGGTATATTTTGCTGTACTCCTGAAGTCGCTGTGAACTGTCTGAAAACCAACTGTACCAGTGGCCAACCAGGAATTCTAGACTCCGTGGAAGCACTTCAACTGCCTTTCTTGCACATAGCTGAATCGAGTTACACACGCACTTGACCAGCACGATGTTCTTGTCCTTTGTGCGCAAGTTTGTGTATACATAGTTGTTCTTTCCAACCATTACGTCACGGCCGTCGGTTCCATTTCCAACACACCTTGTGAAAGCCAGACTGGCATCGGCCGAAGATTCCAGAGAGCATTCTGCAATAAGCTGGGCGATTTAAGCCTGAAGGGTGAACAGTCCCAGAAACATGGCCACCAATTTTTATCGATGTGCTGAAATAGCAAACTACAGCAGCCACCTGCTTTTCATTTGCTACGTCAGTGCTGTCATCAATCAGTAACAATACGACAAAGCGCCTATGTCCTTCACGAGGTCGTCGGGCAAGGACCTTTCTGTACTAGCGCTCCACATATTGTTCAGTGAAGCTTTAGGTCGCACGCTGGGTACGACATTAACAGTTCGCTGAGATGGCCCACCATGTTTATGGTGGCGTGACATGCTGAGTGGGACACGCGTGAGGGGGAGACAGAACATTAGGTGGGTAGATGAGATTAAGAAGTTTGTAGCTATAACGTCGCAGCAGAAAGCATAGGACCGGGTTGATTGGCGGAATATGGGAGAGGCCTTTGCCCTGCAGTGGGCGTAGACAGGCTGATGATGACACGCTAAGTTACATGGAAGCTTTAGGTCTAATTCTGGCATGGTCTTTGGAGGCTACGATTTAGTTAGGCTCATGGTAGTCAAACGAGCACTAGGAAGTGGCCTAGAGCTTCTAAGTGCTTTCCTGTAGCCATGTACTGGATGAGGTCGCCGTGATGAGCGTGGATCTCACACTTGCCGTACTTACATGTAGTCTCCGGTGACTAGTAGTAGTCGTAGTAGTGACTAGTAGTAGTAGTAGTAGTAGTCTCCGGTGACTAGTGACATGTAGTCTCCATCGACGGAGACATCTTGCGCAACCTAGTTCCGCCACGCTTCCGCCGCTCAATCAGATACATCCATGGGACGCGCAAAGTACGTACTCCCGAAGAAGCACGTAACGTGACGTAACGCGCAAAGTACGTACTCCCGAAGAAGCAGCGCAACGTGAACCGAGGCTTCTCGCTGAGCAAGAACGGAAAAGGCAGCGACGAGCAGATCCAGAATGCGCGTCCAGGAAAAGGAGAACAAGAAACGACGAGAAAATACTGCCGTTCACCGTCAGTAGAATGCAACATAGAGCAGGTAGTGCAAAATACGTAGCCACAAGCCAAGAAGATAAACAGGAGACGAGCATTCTTACAAGCTCGCCCAGATTTCGGTTCTCGTCGGTCGAATGCTGTGCGTATGCGAACTCTACGTCACGATCCAGCCAACTGGAAAGCCGAGTACGAACGGCACCGTAATCGGCGGGCTCGCAAGTCAAGCTTTCGCCCTTTTTTGAATAATTTACCCACTACGAGGACGACCAGTGCTAGTAAGAGATAATGTTGTTAATTGCGACATTCGTCTTTTCTCCGCGTGCATCACACAACCCGTCGATTTCTTCTTACTAAACTCGATACGGCTTAGTCCTTATTACTGCCGTCCTGGGTTCAAGCATCAGGCACCTCGGTTATAGTGGCACCTCCCGAGGATCTGTGCATCTCTCATGCAGAGCCTCTGAGATTCGTTTGATACTCGCGCATCGTGAAAGCTACATTTCGCGCAACACTGTAGCATCTTTAGGAATGTAGAACGGAGGAAAATAAGGGTCTATCAGCGCTGGATGAATGGAGAGAGGGTTTCGTATATTTTGTGTCAAACCCAGCATTTGACGACAAATGCGCGTGCCAGGCGCTAAAATGATATTTGCTGAAAAAGCGCAAATAGGCTTAAAACGCGGCAAGCTACTGTAAAAATTTTAAAGCGACTCAGCCAAAAAAGAAACCCAAATACGCGTATAAAAGTGCGCCAGATCCTACGCACTGTGGCAATCGATATAATGCAGCCAGCGAAGAGATGCGTACATCGCCTTGTTGTCTTTGAGCCAAATGAAGTCGCTCATGTCATGACACCTAGTGCACTATATATCCCATGTTTGTCATGCATGCATGCATGTACATACAATCTTTGATATGATGAAACGCGTATTCTGGTATATACAATACATGACCTGTAGTTTATGTTCTTCGCGCACTCATTTCATGCCATAACAATATTGGCGTATATCCAGTTAACAAAACGGCCGGAAGAGTACCAAGACAGTGTCATATAAATCACGCTGCACATGACATGTATATTATGATTTGCGTGTTAGGGCCTGTCATTTACGTTCGTCATACAGTCACATCACGCAACACCAGTTTTGGTGACTATCAAGCTAGGGAAACGGCCGCGAGAACACCATCATCGTGGCGTGTCAATCATGCTATACATGAAATGCATGTGACCACTTGCCATTAGTATTCATCATACAGTCGCGTCATGCAATACCAATATTGGCGTATGCCAAGTTAGCGAAACAGCCGCGAGCAGACAATGACGCAGCATGTAAATCAAGCCCAACACTGCATGCATGCCAAATTTTCGTGTTACCAACTGTCATTTATGTGCATCGTACAGTCACGTCACGAAAGACCAATTTTGGGGTATACCAAGCTACGAAACGACCGCGAGCGCACCATGTGCATGACATTTAAATCATGCCGTGCCCGACAGGCATGTCATGAGTTTCATATTATCACCTCTCATTTATGTTCGTCATACAGTCAGGTCACGAAATACCAATTTGGTGTATACCAAGCTGGCGAACCGGTCGCGAGAGCACCATGAGTATGGCATGTAAATCGTGCCCTACATGAATGCATGCCATGATTTTCATGTTGCCACCTGTAATTTGTGTTCATCATACAATCGCGTCACGAAATAACAGTTTTGTGGTATTCCAAGTGAGCGAACCGGCCGCGAGCGTACCATAAGCGCGGTATGTAAATCCCGCTGCACGTGACGTATGTGATGATTTTCATGTTAACACCTGTCGATATGGTCGCCATACAGAAATGTCTCGTCGTACCACTTTTGGTGTATATCCATCAAATTAAACGTCCTCGAGCACCCCGAGACTATCTTATGTAAATCATGCTGTGCATGACATGCGTATCATGATTGACATGATAGGACCAGTCACTTATGTTTGACATGCATTGTTAGCACGCCATACCAATTTTGATATATATCAAGTTAACGAAACGGCCGCAAGAGCACAAACACCGTGGCATATAAACCATGCCGTTCCCGACATGCATGTTATGAATTTTGTGTTATGATCTGTCATTTACGTTCGTCATACAGTTATGCCATACCACTTTTATTCTACATCGCATTAACGAAAGGAACAGGAGAGCAGAACGTCGTTGGCGGCTAGCTAGATAGATACGGTCAAAGTCGCAGAAGTTTGCTATGGAATGCTTCGCGTTTGTAAGGCGAACTGACAGTTCTGGGTGCAACGCTTCCTGCCTCTATCGCAACCTTTGAAATGATGAATAAGAGGAAGCATGTCAGCACACTGCAGAGGACGGGAATGGGAAGTGCTCAGGCAGCCAATGATAGTGTGCAATCTTTATCGGGTTCTATCTAAACGGCCATGCGATGCACTCTCGTTTCATTGCTAATGCTTATATTACCTATCACAAATTTATAAGAAAGTCCCAACCAACATTTCTCCTATTTTATAATGAGTGCTCCATCAATTTATCACTTTATCTTAACTCTTCATTTGTGCTCCGAATAAAGTATAATGTTGTTTTATTTATTTTTGAACATCTGCCGATTCACTCGCTCGGAGACATACTTCAGGTACGATGATGATGTGCCTGAGCAGCGCCTGGCCTGAGTTGTACCAGAGTCACAGCGGAAGAAGAGAGGAGTATGAACTGGCCTCCAAGCGCGCCAGAATGGCGTCGTCGGTCATGGACGCCATTTCTCCTCTCATTTTCTTCTTCCCTTCAATTTTATTACCCTCTCCACTCCCCTGCAGGCGCTGAGCCGTGCTCCCAATTAGGGCTGCAGGAGTTGCGTCTTTTCCTCTCCTCCTCTTCCTTCTTGCTGTGGTCGCGGGGGCCATCCATCGGAGTCTCATCGGCTTGCCGTATGCGTAACTGGAAAGCGTAGCGGAACCATTATGAGCGATAAAACAGGTTACAGGGCTTATGTTTGGGTATTTTTCTCGTTTCACGCTTCGGCGATCGACTCCTCATGTTTGAGCGCCTTGACAATGATATTAATGCAGAAAAAAACCGCATGTAGCATAGCCAACTGTAGCATGCGCACGCTCGCGCGAAAGAGAAGTCTGCTTCCTCCTGTTCTTCGAGCGCCTTGATGACGATGATAAGGCAGGCAAAACAACATATTGCATAGCCAACTGTGGCATGCGGCGCTCGCTCCACGCCAGCGCGTGCACTAATTTGATAGGACACCGCTAGAGGGCCATAACTGCGCGCTTCCTCTTTCGGCAGTCGTCAGTCAGTGCGCTTCGATACTAAACATGAACGAGGAAGACAAGGAGGCGAAGCGAAGGGCTCGCAAGGCAAGCAGCAACGCGGGCTCGCCGCCAAGACCCTGCTATGAGAGCTCGCGTGGCCGCAGAGAGATGTCAGCGTCGTGCGGACCCCGAGACACAAGCCCGCGAAGCCGCAGCAGCGTGGAAGCGGCGACAAGAGAACCTCGAAGAGGTACGGGCGCGGGATGCAGCGGCCAAGCGCCGAAAGTGGTCGCTACCTGAAGTTGGTGGCGCCGACGCACGCTTCAAGCGCGATTTCCTCGACCACACGTTCGGCCACGGCTACAAGGTCTGCGGCCTTGTGGTTCGACAACAACCTGACCACAATTGTTACTACAACAACGTGTCACGTCAATATATGACGGTAGAGGAATTGTACGGAGCATTCACGGTTTACCCAATTATCTCCGAGCCAGCTCCTCAATCATCATTCACTTCGTGGATATGGCGTGATATTTTTGTAGGTTGCCGTCCATGTTTTCCACGCGAGTTTGGGCTCGAAATGTCTTTCATAGCCAAATCGGCCGACTGAAGGACTGTATACTTCCTCCGGATTGTCAGCTTCCACTTGTCGGGAATATCGGCGTATCTTGGTGCACAAAACTACGAGAACTTTTCCTTGCACGTCTTGTACTCTTTAATACTGTGGCTAGGAGGGCTTGTTGGAATAACGACTTCTACCGTTTTGTCGCGGGGTACAAAACATTTTCTCCCAATTAAGCACTACAGAGGATGGCGCATTTTCGCAAAACCGCACGAAAAATGCCTATGTGCTCGAATTTTACCCTTTACTCAACGCTCAAGACAGCCCCGCAACAACAAACACCATCTATTGTCGAGAGCCAGCAAGTACAGTCAGCGTGTGTCATGCCCTCTCCACAGCACCGCCACGCTTTTCGCACGCCTCTAATTCTTCCACTGTGGCCTGAGGTGAGCGAACAGCCACGACAGCTCGACCAAAAAAAAGAAAAAGTGTGGCCTGTTGCGTGCCCGGAAACGGCGGGAGACTAGTTCAGCCTATTGAGGCTGTGGCGCCAAAAAAGCTGCCGCAAAAAGATCTTGTAAAGAAAACACGAGTGTCTTGAGGATCCTCGACTCTTGCCAAATATTAGTGGCTTTCATCAACGCTCCCCTCGATGCATTATTTTCTGTGGAAACAATGATGTGTTTTTTTATCATATGGACCGTCAACGCCAATCAGTGTGATATAGAAATTCGTGTTAGCCGACGTTGACATCCTTTCATCACGTTCAACGACACCACGAATTGGAGCGAAACAAACTCGGAAGGAAATGTTAACGCAGCGTTCGCCTTGTGGCCGTGTCTTTCAGCGCGACGGAATAGGCTGCAGCTTCTGATTCTTTTATAGCGATAGCGATTATATGGACAGTCTCGACGGGTTTTTGCCGTGGCCGTTGCCGTCGCCGTCATGTCCCTACCGTAGGAAGTCCAAATTGATAAGATGCCCCGCTCATCGTATGTTCTACCACGGGGAAAAGCGCGCGAGCAGGGGCGACGAACGCGGTCGAAGCAGACATCAAACGAGCCGGCACATTTCCGTCGCTCGGTAGGTGCATGCGATAACATCACCCTGCTCGTGCGGCCTGCCGTCGAAGGATACAGGAAACGCCCCGCCCGTCTTTAACGACCATGACAAGGCGCGAGGGGGGCGGGGGTGTCGCGCGAGCAGCAATATTGAACGTTGAATCAAAGGGCGCGGTCACGATCGCTGGCGCGCGCGCTATCTCGACAGCCATGACAGCGGGCGGCTACGTGCTTCGCTCTCAACGCGAAGTGACTGTGCAGAGCCTCTCTCCGTGGAGCTGCCGTTTTTATCGATCTCGCGTAACTACACCAGCGTTTTGTAGTTACGCGAGATCGGATAAAAATAGTTAGCTGCCAGGTTCAAGTTGATGACACATGGTTGAAGGTGATGACAAATGGGTGAAGGTGATGTGTAAGACCTTTTCTTCAAGGTTGTTCCCAACAAGTTGCGCGTAGCACAGTATAAAAGCGTACCGACTTGTCGTGTAATTGTAGGTGATCCTGGAAAAGGGGAAAGTGATTGATTTCATTATTTGGCATATTTAATCTTGAATGATGTGAAGTCAAAATGTACATGCGTCCTACGCCTCTCTATCTCTGATAGCAGCCTGATTACAAAATGTTTCATTAAGCGGTGTGAAGGGAAGCCTCGCATTACAGGCTTGTCGTCCACGCAAGTTCAAATCTTGTTTCATCACTCTTATATGACTCTCGCTTTATGGTACGTATGATCCCGTGTAAAGTGGCATTAACGGAGTTGCGAAGGAACTTTGCTTTAATGCGTCTTGTTGAATTGTACCACGTATACGAGTGCAATAATAAATGGTTATCAAATCCGGTGCATATGAGAAAACGGATAGCGTGAATGCATACATATAGTCTTAATGCTTAATTTATTTCGCAGCAATGTAAAAAAGTCACAGTTTCGCCGCAAGAGCGAAGCAATGAATGTGATAGCAAGAAATTGGAATGTCACACGAAGAACGAGAAGCAGCTCGATACTTGCAGCGCGCCGCTGAAGCACAAGGAAGGAAGCCCAAAAATAACGCACAGGCATGCACAGCGCAAGCGTGAACTAACAACTGTCGCAATTGTTACGTCTTTGCGCTTGAGCAAAGCGCTGCAAGTGTCGACAATGGAGAATCACATGCTCTTAGATATTTTCTTTTTCTTTTAAACTGCGGCGCGTGGAGTGACGCCGCTGTGTTTCATGCCACATGGGGCGCCTGATGCAAGGTGTGCCTAAAGCCCCTTGATCTTGAGAAAGTACCGCTATTCATTGTACTCGCCGCCGCGCGCGCGTCCCCCTCCTTCCCTCCTCGCCCCTTTCGCGTCCCCCAGTTCTCCGCCGCTTTTTCTGCGCGATGATTGGTCTCCTTCGCGGTTGCCCTTAGAGATGCGTGGATCTTGCGTTTTGCTTGTGTTTTACATTTTCGCTCGCGCATTTTTCGCCGCGGCACGGCGTAGCGAACGTTGCGCGCGCTTTGTTTTTTGCGCTGTGTGCTTGCACTATGCCGTGCTGTTGCGCCTATAACTAAAAAACCAGCATAAATATGGTTATGCACTTTTTATGATACCGCAAGGTAAGCGTGATGGAGTCCGCAAGAGCAGTGGCTGCACAACGTCGACCGAAAGAACTTTGTTTCGACAAAGAACAGTGTTCTTGCGAGGTAAGGTGCCTTTCTTATCGCTCGTGTCAATGCATAGCCGAGTGCTGCGTTTTAAATATTCTTCTGGCTGCCCATAAATGTTCTTCTTTTTCTCGGCTATTTTCACGTTGCATAAAGATGGCGTTGTTCTCAATATGCTGAATATTATGCTGAGATTCCATCACTTCACATGTCGGAACTGTTATTCAGTCTGGATTGCAGAACTACAGAAGCTGATCTCTGCTGCGAACAATTACGTGCGATGATACAACTTCTCAATCGCCCTTGACGTGATTGTTAGGATCCGCTTAACGTGAATGTTTGTAGAAAAAAAAAAACGAATGGACGAATGACCTTTACTGGCATTCATTTCCATGCAAGGTTCTTATTAAATGCGAAGCATTTCTTAGCGAACTTCTGCGAGTTTGAGCGTATCTATCTATCTATCTATCTATCTAATCTATCTATCTATCTATCTATCTATCTATCTATCTATCTATCTATCTATCTATCTATCTATCTATCTATCTATCTATCTATCTATCTATCTATCTATCTATCTATCTAGCCGCCTACGACTTTGTGCTCTCCTGGCCGTTTCCTTAATCGGATGTATACCAAAATTGGCATGGAATAACAGGACCGTATTGCGAACATAAGTGACAGGCCATAACATGAAAATCATGAAATGCATGTCATGAACAGCATAATTTACATTCCACGGCCTTGGGGCTCTTGCGGCCATTCCGTTAATTTCATATATACCAAAACTGGTAAGACGTGACAAGAGTTCATGGCGAACATAATGACAGGTCCTAACGTGCAAATTATGACACGCATGTCATGTGCGGCATGATTTACATGCCATGGTCTCGGGGCGCTCGCGGCCGTTTACGTGAATGGATATATACGAAAACTAGTATGACGAGACATCTCCACATAACGAACATAAGTGACACTTGGTAACATGAAAATCATGACACGCGTGTCATGCACGTCATGTTTTACATGCCACGCTCATGACGCACTCGCGGCCGTTTCGCTAGGTTCATATACACCAAAATTAATATTGCGCGATCTGTATGAAGAACATAAATAACAGGTGGTACATGAAAACCATGACATGCATGTCATGTATGTCGTGATTTACATGCCACGCTCATGGTGAATTCGCGGCCGTTTCGCGGACTTGATATACATCAAAACTGGTATTGCACGACACGACTGTATAACGAACATAAATGAGAGATGGTAACATGAAAACCATGACATGCATGTCATGTATGTCATCATTCACATGCCACGCTCATGGTGCATTCGAGGCCGTTTCGCTGGCTTGATATACACCAAAATTGGTATTGCGCGAGGCGACTGTATGACGAACGTAAATTAGAGGTGGTAACATGAAAATCATGACACGCTTGTCATGCACGACATAATTTACATGCCACGCTCATGGTGCATTCGCGGCCGTTTCGCGGGCTTGATATACACCAAAATTGGTATTGCGTGACGCGACTGTATGACGAACGTAAATTATACGCGGTAACATGAAAATCATGACATGCGTGTCATGTACGACATGATTTACATGGCACGCTGATAGTGCGCTCGCGGCCGTTTCGCTAGATTGATATGCACCAAAATTGGTATTGCGCGATGTGACTGTATCAAGAACATGAATAACAGTTAGTAACATGAAAACCATGACATGCATGGCATGATTTACATGCCACGCTCATGGTGCATTCGCGGACGTTTCACTAGCTTGATATACGCCAAAATTGGTATTACGCGACGCGCCTGTATTACGAACGTAAATGAGAGGTGGTAACATGAAAATCGTGACAGGCAAGTCATGTGCGACATGATTTACATGCCACGCTCATGATGCTCTCGCGGCCGTTTCACTCGCTTGATATATACCAAAACTGGTATTGCGCAACGTGACTGTATGACAAACGTATATGACAGGTGGTAACTTGAAAATCATGACATGCATGTCATCTATGGCATGATTTACATGCCAGGCTCATGGTGGACTCGCGGCCATTTTGCTCGTTTGATATACACCAAAATTGGTATTGTGCGATGTGACTCTATGACGAACATAAATGACAGGTCCTAACATGCGAATTATGTTATGCATGTCATGTACAGTATGATTTACATGACACTGTTATGGTGCGCTTCCGGCCGTTTAGATAACTGGATATATACCAAAATTGGTATGGCATGACTGGAGTGCGTGGTGAACATAAACGACCGGTCATGTAGTGTATATACCAGAATATACGTTTCATTGGCATGGTATATACCACATTGTGCATGCACGCGTGCATGGCAAACATGCGATATATGGTGAACTAGATGCCATGGCATGAATGATTTCATTTTGTTAAAAAATAAACAAAGCGATGTATGCCGCTCTTAGCTGGCTGCTTCGCATTACATTGATTCCCACAGGGCGTGGGATCTGCCGGATTTTTTTATTCCTGCTATTTCACGCGCGTGTATGTCATGTTTGCACGTCGCCTTAAGATGAGAAGGCGTCCACGGCAACGACTTCGATCCAAAATTGGACAAAGGGTGTCACTACCCTGTTTCCAGGGGAGGCGGCACTGACTATGACGCAGCCTGCTGATGTTGATAATGATGATGACTTGCTGCTGTGCCATTTCTAAAGGCCCAACCACATGCACACGACTTTCGAGAGACGGCGGAGCAATAAAGGGGGTCCTTCGTGCTGTCGCGTTGCGACGGGAGCAACCGCATGTTCGCGACATCGCGAATAGTATGAGGGGCAAATTCTCATTGTTGCTCGTTTAAAAACCTTCGCATGCACGAAGATAAATTGCGAAAATAATTCAAAAAGTAGATGAACGACAACATGCCAAATTTATTATTGTCCTGTGTGAGATAAGCAAGCTATAAAAGCGTGTCGCGGCTTTCTTTTTTCGTGATGTTGGCACTGCTGCAAGCTACCACAATGCAGATGGCTACCATCGAAACATCACCAACAGTCGATAACAAGATTAACGACAAAATACGGCCCCTGCCTCGCTCTCGGCGTGAGGTGTGGCTGTAAAGAAGGTCTATAGCTTGCATTCCTTGAAGTACTCGCGGATAACAGGCATCCAGAGCAAATTGCACCGCGTAGCGAGGTTCAAGGATACTGCCATGTTTTTCCTTTCTTTTTCTTTTCGGGGGGGGGGGGGGGGGGCGTGTCCACATACAAAAATTATGAGACAGATGCGATCCGGATCGAGCAAAAAAAAAAGAAGAAAAACAACCACTGCGCAACACAAAAAACGCCAGGCATGCGCAGAAAACGCAGCACAGTCACAGCGAAAGCTGGGAGAGCGGCATTTCTAGAGCCCGTTATAAACTCTCTTGTGGCTACTAGTACAAGTACACCAGCAACGTACCCACTACGCCACAAATCATAATTTTTGTGAAATTGGGAAGCAGCCCCACGACATTATTCGTCATTCTGCAGAGAAGCGAGGTTCCTTTGTAAGGCGTTATGTGCACTTTGTTGATGCGACAGTTGATGACAATGAAGAATTAAGCCTGAGCCCTTTGTAATGGGTCGGAAGTTTTAAACGACCCACTATTTACCTAATTCGCATTGTGTGACGCCCGGTCGTTATATAGCTCTACCACGCTTAATAACACACATTAGCGTGAGAAAGAGCGAGAGGAGGAACTAACCTTAATGAGACCCTGAGGAACTGGATCATGAGAGCCTTATGGAATCCCTTGGCAACCGATCGAAGTGCACTTGCGCGGTACCCACTACGCTATAAATCATAATTTTGTGGAGTAAAGAAGCAGCCACTATGCAAGTTTTCGTCATTCCGCGGAGAACCGCGGTACCCGCTAAACAGCTGTAATGCATTATGTGCACTCTGTGATGCTGTGGCTGATGACGATGAAGAATTTTGGCAGAGCCCTATGTAATGTGTTGGAAGCATTCAAGAACCCACTCGTTGCGCAATTCGCATTGTGTGACCCTTGGTTACAGAATATGCGTTGTGTGACGCCTGGTTGTTATTTTACTTTCTATCACACTGCATTACATATTTTAATGTGGTTCCTTCTCGACATGAAGCCTGCATAGTGTCATTTTCCAAGGCAGTTTCAAGCACCGGCATGGCTCTGAGATAGAATACTGTGCTTGCACGCAGAGGGCCCAGGTTCAAGCCTCGTTCCATCTCGGATATTTTCTCTTTGTTAGTGCTTTTTTTCTTATTTCGTGCGATAGTAGTTACGGACACCGGCGGTGGCGCTGGCGGACAACTACGGCGCCAAAAACGGCCCTTGTTGTGATCTCATAACAGGTTTTGCTGTGAAACATTAACATCATGATAGCAAAGGTGAGCGCAAGCGAGTCGTTATCTTGCACGCTGCGGCCCAAATCGCTCGTCTTAGTTGTGCCTGCATTAACGCGCTGTACGTTCACCAATAAGAAAATAGATTATCTCTTGTACCGGCGTCATACGGGCACTTTACATCGCGATGAGAATCGACCCCGATTGAATTTTTTTATCGCAATCAACAATCATCGCTTCTATACGGTACAAACTAATCGAGATTGAGTTTGGCGCAAACATATGTCATATCGCAATAAGCCAGATATCGATGATCGCTATTAAAGTGACTGTGTAGCAACAGCTGATCCGGATCGAGCCTAATCCGGGTCGGCCCCAATCGCGATGAAAAGTGCCCGCGCGACACCGGTATTGATTAAGAAGTTGTCTGCTTTATGAACATTCACCTGATGAGTGCCTATGCTGATCGTAAAGGCACTGCAGTTGCCTATATTAAGCTGTATACTTTGAACAGACCTTCGAAAACAGTGCTGTTCGCGCAACGCCATACCAAGTCTACCAATGCTCACTGCATGTAGACTGTTATTTTCTAAGTGCTTCTTGGGCTGAATCCGACTGTAGAGGTCATAAAATTATTGGCTTGACTGTGAATTCAGAGCCAATCTCCATTACAGAAATATCCGCATGGATTATTCTTTAAAACAATTGGCTCTGCTCAAAAAAAAAGTGCTACCTCTCCTGCACTGTCACTTTCGAGAATATAGAGCCGCTGTTTGTGAAGCACAAGCTGATAGTGCGAGATATCATCTTTCGTCCACCTTTTGTCGCAGTGAAACTTCTCTTACACATATTATAACACAAATATACACTGTTAAGCAGCGTATATTTGTGCACTGACATACTATTAGCACTTTTCTACTTTCTTCACGTTGTCTTTTTTGAAACATTACTACTTGATAACATAGTTATGCACTAGCAATTATTTTGGCGCTGAATATGGTGCGATGCTCTTCTTGGTTACGTACCAACCGACGAGTTGCGCGTGCATGCAAATAAAATATCCTACTGATATTGCACTTTGATTCTGGCTCTTATAATTTTTTTGCCTTATAAAAATCACAATTGCAACCTGCTGCGACATATTGTAACGACATTTTTGTGTGAACTATGGTAATACGTTACTAGAGGCGTTTACCTTTCTTCAAGGTACGGAGTGTCTCCTCTCACGGGTAAACCGAGTGCTAGTATCTTTGACACGAACGTCAAAATACTATGCTGAAAAATTTTTTTGCGGCGCTTTTGTTCTTGCAGTTGATGAGTTACTGTTGGCGCCGCTTGATCGTAGTGACACTGCGCAAGCGTCATGTTCAGTTTGGAGACCACCGTACTAGTCTACTTTCACGTCAAGGTGACACATGGATGGACAATGTATTATCCACGAAGTCATTTCAAGATGCCACGCTGTAAGTACTTGTGTTGCACATGCGCGCAGAGAAAAGAGACAAAAAGTCCAGGCACAGGCGGACATGACGCACGCTAAACTATATCAGATGCAAATGTAAAGCATGTTATTATGTGGCAGAAAAAACGTGCGCCTGATGGAACGCTCCACAAAGCTCCTTTTAAATTAGCATGCCCCATTTACACGGCTTTCGAAAGTAACTAATATTTTAATAAACGTTCATTTCAGTGTTCTGGATCTTCTTATCACCATTTTCCAAAGTTTTCAACAGCACCGGGGTGCGAAAGTGGCCCGACGCCACGCACCTCCATTGATTTCTGCGGCGCGCCCGCGGGAGAGCCAGCGATAAATGATGCCGTGTGCAGCGCGCGCCGGCGGCGGGCGAGGAGAATCGAGGAGGAAACGCGAGCGCGGGGGAGAGTGCCGTTACCTTCCAAGATCAACGGGTTTCAAGGGGATCAAGGGGTTTTAGCGCCGAGTAGGCAACAGCCACGCCTCCAGCGTCTTGACATGGCACGAGCGGCCGATGGCCGCCTCTACTTCTGTTGCTCTAGACGCGGGGCGCTCGTGCTCTCCTTCCCTCGCTGAAGAATCCCACGACGACACCAATGGCATGGACTGCAGAGAGGCAGACGCACATGATCTTGCGACTTTGCGGGAGTCGAAAACCTCGGACGACGGCAGTTTCACGCAGCGGAAGCTGAATGGCGACTGGAAGACAGTGCTGATTCTACGCCAGAGGAAGGCACAGGCTCGAGAACGCAAGAAAAAAAATTACACCCTCTCCTGCTCAAGCTAACCATCTCCCCGCTACTTCGCATTCACACATGGTTCACTTTAGCGGGAGATCGTGTAATTTTAAATGCGAAGCATTTCTTAGCGAACTTCCGCGACTTTGAGCGTATCTATCTGTCTATCTACCTATCTAGCCGCCTACGACTTTGTGCTTGTTTGGCCGTTTCGTTATTGGGTTGTATACCAAAATTGGTGTGGCATAACGTGACCACATGACGAACATAAATGGCAGGTCATAACATGAAAATCATGACATTCATGTCATAAACAGCATGACTTACATTCCACGGCCTTGGGGCTCTTGCGGCCGTTCCGTTAATTTCATATATACCAAAATTGGTATGGCGTGACAAGAGTTCATGGCGAACATAATCACAGGTCCTAACATGCAAATTATGACACGTATGTCATGTGCAGCATGATTTACATGGCATGGTCTCGTGGCGCTAGCAGCCATTTAATTGAATGAAATATATGAAAGCGGGTATGACGAGACATTTCTGTATGAAGAACATAACTGACACGCGGTAACATGAAATCATTACATGCATGTCATGTACGACATGGTTTACATGCCACGCTCATGGCGCATTCGCGGCCGTTTCACTAAATTGATATACACCAAAATTGGCATTGCGTGGCGTGACTGTATGACGAACGTAAATGAGAGGTGGTAACATGAAAGTGATGACATGCAAGTCATGTACGACATGATTTACATGCCATGCTCATGATGCATTCGCGGCCGCTTCGCTAGATATTGGTATTGCGCGGCGCGCTGTTTTTCTTTTCTTTTTTGAAGCTGGGACAGCTTTTAGTGCTGTTCTTGCGTAAGTGCTTATTAAGGGAGCATGTAATTCATGTAAGCTGACGGCCGGTGCACGTGTTATGCGCTAGAGGTAGATGTAGACTTAGTTATGTTGAAAACGAATCCTCTTCCTTACGTCGGAAACGACAGAGTTAAGTCTAAAGCCTTACTTAATTTCCTCGTAAAATCTGCATTCTAAATACACAAAGAATCGTTTAAAGTATTTATATACATGTCAGCAGCAGCAGCAGTATATATTTCCCAACACACGCACTTTAGTGATCCGAAGCTACCTAAGCGCGACTAAGGCGGCTTGTTCTGCTGACTTTACAAACAATTTACTCGTTTATTATAAATGGCATCATACATATTGTACACAGGATAAAGGGCCGAGGGGTAGTATGGGGCACATATCCGGCTAAGGTGAAGTGAGAGCTTCTTTATGACTATTTTTGCTGACATTTCTTGCTCCTGATCTGGGGCCGCATTTATATCGGCACTCGAGTTCCACCTTGAGTCCTTTCCAATATGATGAATACGGGTTTACTATGCCATAAAGCTTTGCATACATGCGCAGTATCTTTGTGTTTTTCCTTTTGTATCTGCAGTGTTCTTTTTTTTATGATGCCCGATTGCATGTCCATGATATTGAGTGTTTCCAATATATTGCTGCATGTCCACTGCGTCGTTTATTTGTCTTTTTAATTAAAAATATTATTTGGGACTTTACGGTCCAAAAAAGATAATATGATTACGATGCACGCCGTAGTGGAGGGCTCCGGAAATTTGACCACTTAATCTTCGCTAACGTCCACTAGCATCGCACACTACGCGGGGCACTAGCATTTCGCCTCCACCGAAATGCGACCGCCGCGGCCGGGATCGAACCCGCGACTTTCGGGTCAGCAGCCGAGCACCATAACCACCATACAATAGAGGCAGACGTCTTTTTTGTTGTAATAATTGGTTTTCCATGAGGTGCTCATTGTATAACTTGACTTTGTTCCTTGTATTTTTTTACTGATATATCGTGTCTACTGTACCCAATGCTTCCCCGTCTTCTTGTTGTTTTTATGCGTCTTCTTTGTATAGACGCTTCGCGAGAAATGTTTGCATGCACATTCCTGTAAGAGCCTTCATGGCTTACATTATTAATAAAATAAATTATGCTTGCTCAAAGTAATAAAATACTAAATGTCTGTGTGTATGTGTGTGTGTGCGTTAATGTCCAGTGTAGAGGCCATTTGTTTCTGCGCAATAATGCTGCGCTGACGGAAGCAATTACGCAAATAAAACAAAAATTACACAATAAAACACAACTGCCACTAGTCTCTTCACAGCGATCGGGATTAAAAACAGGAACTGCGTAATGATTTAAGAAATGACGAAAATATAGCCTTGAAGCACAGGAACAGGGAAGGATGAAAACATTTACCTGCACACATGCTTACATGGGCATCAGACCAGCGCAGAATGCGTACAAAAATAACATCCCCTGTACTTTCCCTCGCATTATTGTCTGTTAGATCTCACTATGGCTGTGTCTAGCAAGCAAAAATGAGCCCTTGGAGTAATCTTCTTTCCTTCATTCATAGCGAGGGTCTCGTTCTGGCAGACTTGATGCATTCAGGTAGTATGCGAGGGATTATTGGTCAGCTGCCAGCTCGTAAAAGACCACGTGCTAAGTGACGCCAACAGGCAGAAAAAGTGTTTCACACTTTTCTGCCTGTTGCCTGATGGCTGCGATTGGCGCTGACTAATACTCCTACGTTTAAATGACATATATACCCCATAATACGGACGGTGGGATCACCGCTGCCGTAGCTTAGTGGTAGCGCATCGGACGCATTATTCGAATGGCGCAGGTTCGGTCCCTGCCGGCGGCAAGTTATCTTTTCGTCCACTTTGCTTTCTTCATTTATAATTGCAACAAATAACACCACCTATACTTTCCTTGGCATTATTGTCTGTTAGTTCTCATTATGATTGTGTCTAAGAAAGAAAGAAATGAGCCCTTAGAGTAATCTTCTTTCCTTGAAACACGGAGAGGAATATAGAAACGAGAACACGCCATGGTTGTTGCTAGCGTGCTCGAGTGGTGACCGAAAGGTTGCGGGATCGAATTCCGGCGGCAGCGGCCCCACTTCGAGGGTGAAATGACAGAGGCCTGTGTACTTAGATTAAGGTCGACGTTGAAGAATAACGGATGGTCAAAATTTCCGCACCCTTCCACTATATACGGCGCCTTTCATAATCGTTTTTGTGGTTTTTGGGACGTAAATTATCACAAATTATTACTATTAGGAAAAATAAGGATCTGATGTGCAGACAAACACGCATAATATATTCATGATACATTTTACATCACAAAAATAGCAAAAGGAAAAATCAAAGGCAGATACAGGACCAACCAAGTGCAGTAAAGAGTGTTTGCGAAGTAAAATGCAGGATTCATGCACCCGTGAACCAAAATATTTTATGTAGATGGTATCAGTGCTTCCATTTATTACGCAAGGTTGACACTGGCAGAAGTTATCCTTGCATGTCCATTCGAAATACCGGCCGGAAACTTAAGTTGCAAGTGCATAATGTGTTCTTCGGATGCCACTTGTCGCGTTTTATTTTAACTATCCAAAGAACCTCGTATCTTCGAAAACTATACAGCTCCCAGCGTTAATGGAATGATTGGTGCACTGTGGCACGCAACCCGGCCATGGTGACGGTAGCGAGCGCGTAAAACTGGAGGGAAACGGGCACCGATCTAAAACAGCACGCACGCCACGCACAAGTGACCGGGCAGGGAATTCAAAATGGCGGCTGCGCTGCCAGCAAGGCCAAGGAGGCGGCACCTGCCCTTTCAAAAGCTGACACCACTCTACGCGGGGGGGGGGGGGGCGCATCCAGGCACTCTAGTTTCCACGGACAGGGAGTGCCGCCCTGTCGGGCACGGCCGGAAACACTTGGGCATACAAACAAATACAAGTGGCTACTAACGTCAACCATGCCGCCGTGCGCGATCATCAAACGAGGAAAATGAAGCGTGGAAACCGGCGGTATTGGTGTGTTCACGCATGCCGCAATCAATAAGTCTTTAATAACTGAAAAAAAATAAAATAATCCCAAGCATAGTGGACTCCCTTCTGCCTCGCTTTCCAACATGGGTTGGCGCTCTGGAAAACGTCACAAGTTTTTATTTAAAAGTGACCTTGAAAAAGGTAAGGAAAACACATGACACCTTAGGCTGCGTAAGCTCGCGCCGTACATTACACATACCGTATTTACTATGTTGTAACATGACCACGATTGTAACACCAGGGATGACTTTACGTCCAGGAAGAAAAAAAAATACCATTTCGGTATTTGATTGTAACGCTAGGGCCTACTTTACATTGCAAAAGTCTAGACAATAAACCCACGTTACATTCGATTAAATACGGTATTAAACGTCACTGTCCACGTGCACATCTCTATACCGGGTACAAAGCCTGATTGCTAGAAAAACTGTGTTGTCCATGCATGTTCCATTATTGATCACGTACAGCATGTCAAACACGGAACCACCACGTCAATTACCATTAGGTCCTTCAAATGCATTTTTTTTTATTTTAAGTATCAGGCTTAGACGACGGCCGTTTGCAAACGGTCTGCAGACGACGCCGAGTCGATGTCATTAAAGCACGATCCCTGCAACATGCTTGTATTCCCGCTAACACCACTGCTCCTTTACACCGACTTTTTGACATTTATTTCACGCTTCACCGTCAGCTTCAAAAACGTTTTTTCGAGAACTGCGATACGAGAATTTAGTGGGCACATGCAAGTCGTGGAAAACATCGTAAAGGAAAGCGTGTAGCGAAACCGCTTCTGGGTGTTTCCAGATAAGATCAAACGGGAGGTCCCGGTCACCATACCGGATGTTGATGAAATCTGCTGTAGGTCTAGGCATACACCCTGAACTATGGTTGAGAAGTTAGTTCTGAGAAAAAAAATTCTTCGCCTGAAAAGAAATACACAAATTTCGGCCGCAAAAAAAAAAAAACAATTTGCCGCCAATTTCGGGATTTCTGAATTTTGAGAGAACCTAGGAAAAAAACGGTGCACGTCTTGGTGATAATATTTATTCCCCCCAAAAGAAAAAGTGAAATACAATCTAATCACTCACTATTTTCCTTGCTTGTGGAAGCGCTTTTGAAGACAAAATCACAAACTTGGCAAATCGCACAAAATACCCGTGTTGAGGACATTATTGCTGCAAAGAAATTAAAGTGAGGATAATGAAAATCGGTGCATATGAACTTTGATACTTTCGCTCTCTTTTAAAATAATTTTGGTGGTTCTATCGTGCTTTATTTTACTCGATAATTGGGCTGAAACGTAAGTAATTTAGCAAAGACGCCGAACTTTGCAAATAGTTTTCTCGAAACGGCCATTTATAATTTTTTTAAATCCCTCTGATTGAAGTCAAGGATGTCATCTATCATTCTGCATAAAAACCATTGTATCATTTTGGTTGCTAACAAGTTATAATGCGTCAAATGTGACCAAGTCAGCCTAGCGGCCGCGTTGTTCGTCATGTGCTGAAACACGAATATAATTTATTCAAAATAATTGTACGTGACATAATCACAAATCAGCAGCTCCAAACCAACAATTGCGCTGCCAGGTGTCATGGTTCAGTAAGCTTAGTCTTGCGATGAGCCGCTTGACAAACCCGCAGCAGCGGCCGCTTGATGCTGGGGGCGCTCACATTACATGAGCCCAGCTTCGACTGCGGATGAGTTCCGCTTGCGCGCCAAACTACGCTCCGAGCACGAATGAGAGAAGGAATGCATCATTGTGAATGTTAAAGGCTCTTAAGTGCCAACAAAACCCATATTGTACAACGAGAACTCTGCCGGTAATTTTGCAGTGAGCGCCCCCAGTAGAGCGCTCATGTGTTGCTTTCTCTCTTCTGATGGCCTAAAGATAATTAGGTTCACTCTGCCAGCAATATATGACACAAAAGCAAGCCATTGACATCTAAACAAATGCCTCATACGTGCTTCTAATGGTTGAAGAACTTAAATTGCAGTTGTTCTTTATCTCGTTCCAGAACACATGTATCAGCCGGCTGTGAAAATAAGCGAGTGCAGGCCGTTTGCTTCATTAAATCCCCGTTTACAATATGTATTGTTGTGCGTTCGCAGATGTAATATTCAACGCAATCCGAGCGTTTATCACGATATTTTGCGGCTGCGGGCATCACAGGAGAGAAAAAAATATGCATGCGTTCTCTATTGAAGGCGCGCACTGCGGAACTGCAGGCAGAGTTTTCGTGGCATATAATGACATTTGTTGGTGCTTAACAGCCTTTAACTTTCACAGTGATGCATTACTTCTCTCGTTCGTCCTCTGAGCGTAGTTTGGCGCGCAAGCGGGGCTCATCCGCAGTCGAAGCGGCACTCATGTAATGTGAGCTCCCGCAGCATCGAGCGGCCGCTGCTGCGGTTTTGTCAAGCGGCTGATTGCATGACAAGGCTTGCTGAAGCATAACACCTGGCTGCCCATTTGTTGGTGTGGGGCTGCTGATTTGTGATTATGCCACGTACAAGTATTTTGAACAACTTATATCCGAGTCTCAGCACATAACGAACGACGCCGCCGCTAGGTTGACATGGTACATTTGACGCATTACAACTTGTTAGCAACCAAAATAATGCAACGTTTTTTATGCAGAATGATAGATGACATCCTTGACTTCAATCAGAGGGATTTAAAAAAAATAAAAAATGGCCTTTTTAAGAAAACTATTTTGAAAGTTGCGCGTTCTTGCTAAATCACTTACGTTTCAGCCCAATTATCAAGTAAAATGGAGCGCGATAAAAGCGTGAAAATTATTTAAAAGAGCGAAGGTATCAAAGTTAATATGTATCAATTTTTATTATCCTCATTTTAACTTGTTTGCAGCAATAAATTCCTCAAACACAGGTATTTTGTGCGATTTGCCAAGTTTGTGATTTTTTTCTTCTTAAGTGCTTCGACAAGCAAGGAAAATAATAGACTCATAAGATTGTATTTCACTTGTTCTTTAGGGGAAAAACATTGTGACCAAGAAGTGCACCGCTTTTTCCCTAGGTGAGCTCAAAAGTCAGAAATCGCGATAGTGGCGGAGAAGTGTTTTTTGTGGGTGAAAATTGTATATATTTTTTTCAGGCGAACAATTTTTTTGTTCGCGAAACTAACTTCGAAACCATTGTCTGGGTGTACTGCCTGGAGCTACAGCAAGGTTTCATCAAATCGGGAATGGTGACCGGGACCTCTTGTTCGATCTTATCTGGACACACCCTTCTGTAATATAGTACGAGCGCTGTAAGTACCAATTATGTAAATATGATATGCACGCTCAAACAGCTGTCACTCACTGGGCCGAATGTTCTCAGTGCTGCCTGAAGCACTAATTTTACTTGAAGGCGGGCTGCCCTACCGACAGCCTTTTACCAAGGCTGTCGGTAGGGCAGCGGATGTTGCCAGAACGGCTGTCATAAGGAACAATGCCGTATCGTAGATGCGGCGCCAAACTGATCCGTCCAAGCGTCCAATCACCACAGAGACGAACACGACTAGTGCGAGCAAGGCGAATGTAGTTGCAACTAGTTTCCAGCATTCACCGACAACTTCGCGCAGAGAAACGACACGGGTGAGCATCTACCCGAAAATAGAAAGCATCGTAAACAACATGCATATAGGGAACGCCAAAGAATAAGATGTCTTTAACGTGTACGTACACAGGCTGATGTGTCATGCTGAATTTGTTCGCGACTAACCCTCTCCGTATGAGCGGTTCGTCAATATTTCCCTCTTGCCTAACTGTAACGTTTTTTTGTTTCAGCAGTTCGATTATGCCCATATTTTATAAAGCGTCCGCAGTTCCTTTTAGTGCCATTTTGTACCTCTGCACGCCGCAAGGCACCGTTATTTCGCGACTGTCAGGGTCCTCTACACAGGAGTGCTCGAAACGTCTTACCTTCCTCAGCGCATACTTAGAACTATGGTTTACACCGGTCGAAGATTCGGGGCGGCCACGAGATGCTATGTATGGCCGTTTAATTCATTGTAATACATTCAGCGTCTTACACCATGTCGGATGCGTTTTCAACGCCTATACCACATGCCATAGAACACCACGGCCTTGTTGAAAAAACAAAACGGGTGAACAAATGAACCATATGACGCCTCGTATGTTCACATGGACGGTGTGTCCGCGAAGCATGCTGGGATCGGCGGCGAAAGACACAGGTTTCTTTCCTGGAGAGAAGGCATCTAAAACATGAAAAGCGAATTGCATGTTTCGCGTGCTCCACGTAGTTACCGGCCTACCGAGCAGCCGTGCAAATGTTGAATGCGCTTCTTTCCACATCACATCGAAGGAGAGAAAGACGACCTCCGAGATGTTTGCGTGCATCGGTGACGCACTCTCTGGCTGCTCTCCTGTCACATCTGATTAGCAGTAGTTCCACTTATGTGCAATAATGCCAGCACAGCAATTAGTGATCTTGTTTGGCTCCTATTCACCGATACCAATCAGGAGGTGACCAGGCTGAAAGAGAAGCGAGCATAACGCCGTTATTGTCCAGTTGAAATAACACAGGACATGAACAAGTGACCTTATTATTGGACACTTGCTTTTGTTTACTCTATTGAAATATGACTGCAGATTATTTAAATAGGCAAGTGGCATGGGTACTAGAGGTGTGCACGGGCTCCGGTAGCCCGAAAGCCCGAGCCCGACCCGGCCCGCGGGCCGGGCTCGGGCGGGCCGACGTATTTTCACCGGGCCCGGGCTACTTGCAGTTTTATTGGGCCGGACTCTGGCCCCGGCGCAAAGCCTGACTCATGCCTGAAATATAGAGAATGAGCGGGAATTGTTTTCCAGCACGCATACAGCGCCCTTTTCCGCGAGCGCCCTTTGCCGCTTTTCTTTTCCGTTCGCTACTTTAAACAAAAGGGGAGCAGGTAAAGCACTGCGCCTGTTGCACTTCCGACAAACAGATAAGTAACACCACCTGAGTAGGGTTGAGAGCTGGGCTAGTTGGTGAGATATCATTTTAACATATGGTGTAGTAGCGCAGATTCGACGGGGACAAAGATGACAAGAAGCAAACACGACACTCGCTACACTCGCAAACTAATTTTATTTCAGAAGCAGCACTTCATATATAACCCAAATCCCTAGCGACACAGAAATGAACTACAAACACTGAATCATTGCCAAAAGAACCTTTTGCGCACACTCAAGCGATAGTACACGGCAGTTATGCTTAGACACTTTAAGATGACATAACAAATAACAGCGCTGGGTAATATCAATACAAAAATACATTGGCTGGAATTCACACGTGCTTGAAACAGAATTCAAACAAATGAAGGAAAGTATGACACATGCAAAACACAACTTAAATCAAAGTCCTTCGAGGAAGCTGGCTTCTCGGTTACTTAATGAAACTGATGACTGACTAATGCAGCCATCTTTTCTTTTGTTAATGTGAAAGGCTTCGACAAAGGCATTAGTCAGTCATCAGTTTCATTAAGTAACCGAGAAGCCAGCTTCCTCGAAGGACTTTGATTTAAGTTGTGTTTGCATGTGTCATACTTTCCTTCATTTTGTTGAATTCTGTTTCAAGCACGTGTGAATTCCAGCCAATGTATTTTGTATTGATATTACCCAGCGCTGTTATTTGTATGTCATCTTAAAGTGTCTAAGCATAACTGCCGTGTACTATCGCTTGAGTGTGCGCAAAAGGTTCTTTTGGCAATGATTCAGTGTTTGTAGTTCATTCTGTGTCGCTAGGGATTTGGGTTATATATGAAGTGCTGCTTCTGAAATAAAATTAGTTGCGAGTGTAGCGAGTGTCGTGTTTGCTTCTTGTCCTCTTTGTCCCCGTCGAATCTGCGCTACTACACCATATGTTAAAATAACACCACCTGAGCTAGTGACGGCGCCACGCGACTGTTCGCGTTAGATTTAAGGCCAAATCCCACATGAGTGAAAATGCACGCGACAGCGACGAGCGACCCGACGTTGATCGCCTTCGTGCAAGCTGACGAGCTGACGCTTCCATGGGCATACCCCATACACGTGACGGCTTTGGCGAGCGAACTCCATTGTTGCTGGCATGAGGCCGTCTACTTGTATAGCAAAAGTGCCGCGCTGTCGCAGGTATGCAATGAAAATAAAATATTTGTTGCATGTTGGTACGTAGAACTTTTACCATTGTCTCGCAGTATTTTTTATATGCACGTGCATAATTATTACGTTATTTGGTGGTGTACAGCTGATGTGCTTAGTACGTCGCTCATGTACATTCGGTTCGGGTGTTTTGTGACTTCCGGGTGAATGAGCGACGGTTTCCAAATGTGAAAAAAAAAACCGAGCGATCGCGCGATTTCGGCCACGCGATACATCGCGCGAACGGCCCGCAGCGAACCTTGAAAAAGCCGTGCCGGGCCGGGCCGGGCCGGGCCGGGATGGTGTTTTCGTACGTCGGGCCGGGCCGGGCGGGCTCGCAGCCTTTCGCCGTCAGGCTCGGGCGGGCCTTCGACAAAGTCAGCGGGCCCGGGCCGGGCTCGCGCTCGGAAAAACGGCCCGTGCACAGCTCTAATGGGTACTACAAGTTAGTTAAGAGCTACATGCCCGAAAGCGCGCAAATATTAATAAACGCAAAATTACCATGTCTCTAATGCGATCGGGCTCTCCGTAAATGCGTGGTTAACGCAACTTCGCCGCAGTTCGCGAATACGTCGGGCACCGCGTACATTTGCCATAAAATCATAGAGGCGGAAAATACTGGACTCGTAAGAAGTTTGGCTCACCTACTTTTGTGCAGTCAAAGGTAGTGGTGTGGATGTCCACCTATGTCAGGGACATCTAAAGTTCTCACATTTTGAACGATATGCGTACAGAGGTATTCGGACTGTGAGACTAAGCGTTAGTCACACGTGGAGACAACACAACAGGACACTAATCAACTGCAAACAGCATAAAAATTACGTAGTGTTTAGTTTTTTTGCGACTTTTGCCGCATTTACCTTCGCCCAACCGGTGACAACTTTTTACAAAGCCACTCGTGCAGGAACCCTCAGAACTTGGTGACCTTCCGGCATTCGAGTCCAAGGTGATCGTACAAACCAGAGACGGAATGGCCCCAGACAGCTGGTGGCTATGGCAACTAATATTGAACTCCGCCCGACCATATCAAGAGAGCTTTCCACTTATTCACTCGTGCTACATACGTTGACTTCAGATATGAATGTCAACAAATTCGTGTAACGCAATAAACGGTGCGCTACAGACACGACATGTCCGCTGCTATTCCAGCGTCCTCGGATAGAAGAGAAAGTCAGTTAACAGACAAACCAGGCTAAAGAAAGACCACCCTAACAAGCTCAAAAAAAGCTTCCACGAGACGATATTTTGATTTCTACGGAAAGCCTGCCTCCAAGCTTCAAGCAAGGAACATCATACGAGTTTCAAGAAACGGCTAAGAAAAAGAAATCGGCTAAAGTTTAACTCTTCTAAACCAAGTTATCAAGAGCGAAACCTATGTTTGGCGTGGTTTCGCAAGGATTACGCACACAGAAGCTGGCTGCAGCAGCTACGGTCACGGCACGCTTCAGCGCTTGGTAAATTGCTCTATAGCGTGCAAATCTGGCCTCCATTTGCGGCGGTGTTTTAGGAGACCATGTTTGCCTTTTCATGAAATTTCGCAGCCGGTCGTTGCAGTTGTGCACGAGTCTACAGCAAACGCAAGCGGGAGTTACACGCGTTTGATGATCTATCTATCTATCTATCTATCTATCTATCTATCTATCTATCTATCTATCTATCTATCTATCTATCTATCTATCTATCTATCTATCTATCTATCTATCTATCTATCTATCTATCTATCTATCTAGAGTCACTGTATATGCTACCTTTAGGTAGCAGAGTTGCGCATAGGTCCGGCTAGCAACCACGGCTATGCGGTGAAGTCGCACTTCGTTTTTGCAGGCGACATGCCTACCGTGTCACCGATTAGCCTGTCTGGCGTGTCAAAGACCGGCGATAAGCATTGGCTGTCGATGGCAAGTGTTAATTCAGTTCGCTGCAGCGGCGGCGTCGAGAAATAAAAAAATTGGCCCAAGCGGCAGCTTCTCCGCAATGCATGGTAGCTAGCGGCGTTGGAAGACAGATGCGCAACTCTGCTACCTAAAGGTAGCATATACAGTAACTCTATATCTATCTATCTATCTATCTATCTATCTATCTATCTATCTATCTATCTATCTATCTATCTATCTATCTATCTATCTATCTATCTATCTATCTATCTATCTACCTATCTATCTATCTATCTATCTATCTATCTATCTATCTATCTATCTATCTATCTATCTATCTATCTATCTATCTATCTATCTATCTATCTGTCTGTCTGTCTGTCTGTCTGCCTATCTATCTATCTATCTATCTATCTATCTATCTATCTATCTATCTATCTATCTATCTATCTATCTATCTATCTATCTATCTATCTATCTATCTATCTATCTAAGTGCACTTTAACTGAAACTGACAAAAACGCAATTTTTCGCTACTAACAGTATGGTCGGGCGTGCCACAACCATTTTTGGCATGTGTGTTCGTGTCTCCTAAATAACTTAAATATATATTACGGCTAAAATCTCTATAGCTCACTATCGTCGGTATTCGGGAGTGAAATTTGGATTTAGCTCTTACAGATTTGAACTTTACATTTGGGCTTTAATTAGCTCGTAAAAGAACTCTAAAACTATTAGAATGCACGGTATAGCAGTATTTTGCGATAAAATTAGCCTTATCCTCGTGCTTCCGTCGGTACCGTCCTTCGTTGCATGGGCGTAACGGCGATGGCTTGACTTGAAGTGAGAGTGGTCCTTCCTGGCTCAAGGGTATCCGGTATCCTGGACTGTCGACAGCGTTTTCTTGTTTTTGGCCTGTATTGAAGGCCATGACAAATGTTCCAGCTCTTCTTCTGAGCTCGTTTTATGCCGTGCCGTTTCGGATCAATTCTTGTTTTCCAGGGAACAGATCGGTGCCCCATAATATCAATGCATTTTGCTTTTGTTTCAAATACACTGTCTTGTAGAGAAAGAAGGGCATGATACTGTAACGCTAAGCTCGCAAAGAAACACTATAAGACAAAAAGAAGTAGGAAAGTCGGCCTCTTAATCTTTATGTTCGAGTTTTGCCCTACAACATCAAATTCGTCAGTAAGTGCCAATTCCCCCGCCCCCTTTGAACCTTCTCTACCGTCTCGGCGCTCGCTGCACTAAACTTCGTGACTGCGGCCCGCTAGCTGGAGCAAGTTTGAGCTCGCTGATAGCACACCGCAATTGGCATCGGAGGGTATGAGTGTATGGTGAGCATGTCTGACAGATTAAGACATCAAAAACTTGGAGGACCCTTGAGCTTCGCCTTCAAGAGTAGAACAGGATAGGGTAATCACGCCCCCTGTGCATCGCCTTCAACCGTGGCGCAAGGAAAGGGACGTTTGTGCGCGTAACCTTGGCCACTTCGAACTATCCCAGAATAACTACTGCAAGTACTGCTGCGAAGTGCACAGTACGCCATAATTGTTTATTTTCACAGTGATCCGTGAAAAGTCTTTGACAAAGCGTCTGTAATAGGCGCACAAGCCGAGAAATCGGCGCACGGCCTTCTTGTCTTGAACATGTTTAACACAGCGCAACGACGACGAGGACACAAGAGAATAGGAGACAAACCACAGCGCTGACTCGCAACTGAATATTTTATTAGAAGACAAGAACGAAAAAAGGGGGGCACTTCAACCCTACACCCATGTGACACACAAAACCAATGAAACGGCAAGTCAGCTGACATCCTGAACAATAAAGAGCCTCACGCAGACCACGTGTACTCTCCAGCACCAGAGAAGTTAAGATATCGCGCTATCTAGAAACCTAACCTCGCTATCATGTAGGGCAATAGAAGGCACACTAATGCACTGTTCTCCCCTTTTTCTGATATTATAAGCTTCAATTATTTCTCGTGTAGTTTGATCTCGGTGTGTCGATAGCACTTCAGCCTCATGACAGATGGGGGTTGAAGTGCCCCCCTTTTTTCGTTCTTGTCTTCTAATAAAATATTCAGTTGCGAGTCAGCGCTGTGGTTTGTCTCCTCTTCTCTTGTGTCCTCGTCGTCGTTGCGCTGTGTTAAACATGTTCAAGTATTATCACCAACTGGCCCAGCTATCAGTTCTTCTACAGTATAGGCCTTCTTGTCGGTGGGTGGCGGAAAAGCGTCGATGGCCGCTGTTTTCTACGGGTCTGGGCGCACGCCAGTCTTGCTGATCACGTGGCCCAAAAACAAGAGCTCCTCGTACGCGAAGCGGCACTTCTGTGGTTTCAGGGTGAGCCCGGAGTTCTTGATTGCTTGAAGTATGGATTCAAGGCGCTGGAGGTGTTCGTCGAAGTCAGAGGAAAACACAACGACGTCGCCCAAGTAAACAAGGCAAGTTTGCCATTTCAAGCCAGCTAATACTGTATCCATGACTCGTTGGAAAGTCGCAGGTGCCGAGCAAAGACCAAAGGGCATGACCTTGAACTCGAACAGGCCGTCCGGTTTTATGAAGGCAGTCTTTTCTCGGTCTCTTTCGTCGAGTTCGATTTGCCAGTAGCCGGTCTTGAGGTCCATCGACGAAAAGTAATTCACGTTGTGGAGTCGATCCAGGGCGTCGTCTAACCGTGGGAGAGGGTACACGTCCTTCTTTGTGATTTTGTTCAGGCGACAATAATCGACGCAGAAACGTAGGGTCCCATCCTTCTTTTTCACTAACACCACGGGAGACGCCCACGGGCTCTTGGACGGCTGGATGATGCCGTCGCGTAGCATTTCGTCGACTTGTTTCTTAACGGCCTCCCATTCCCGCGTCGAAACCCGGTAAGGACTCTGACGCAGTGGTCGAGCATCTTCTTCTGTAATAATGCGGTGCTTAGCAAGGGGCGTTTGTCGGACCCGCGATGACGACGAGAAACAGTCCCTGTATTCCTGCAGAAGGCGTCGAATCTGTTGCTGTTGGCAAGCGGGAAGACTTGGGTTTACGTCGAAGGGTGGCTCAGGTATTGGGGTAGTCGTAGTAGCTTCTTCAGAATCAGAAAAGGCAAACGTATCGCTGAGGGCCAAGATTTCTTCGATGTTTGCAATCGTCGTGCTCCTGCTCAGGTGTCTGTATTCTTGGCTGAAGTTCGTTAGCATCACGCTTCCTTTTCCTTCATGCAACCGAGCAATGCCCCTTGCGACGCAAATGTCTAGCAGCAAACGCTGATCGCTCTCGATGACACCTTCGATGTCTTTAACTTTTTCGGTACTGACAGGAATAATGACGCTAGAGCAAGGCGGGATGGTAACTTGATCCTCGAGCACGATCAGGGCATGTTGACGTAGATTCGTATCTGGCGGTGTCGTTTTGTCCGACGATAGGGTTATCGACATGGTTCTTAAGTCGATGACGGCGCCGTGATGGTTTAGGAAGTACATGCCAAGTATGACGTCCCTGGAACAGTGTTGCAAGATTACGAAACTCGCAGGATACGTGCGATTATTGATTATGACTCTTGCTGTGCAGACTCCAGACGGCGTTATTAGATGGCCTCCAGCGGTACGGATTTCGGGGCCTTCCCAAGCAGTCTTAACTTTCTTCAACTTCGTGGCGAAGGGCCCACTGATGACGCAATAGCCGGCTCCAGTATCGACGACAGCGGTGACGTTGTGGCCGTCAATGAAAACGTCGAGGTCGCTAGTTCGTCTTCTTGCGTTGCGGTTGGGTCGCGGCGTTGGGTCACGGCTGCGTCGGTTTGTTCCGCTTCTTCCATGTTGCGTCATCGGGTCTTTGATCCGCGAGATTTCGTCGTCAGGGGTCTGTCTGGTTCGCGTCGTGTTCTGAAGGTTTCGTCATCGGCGGCGGAGGATCTACAGTAGTTCGTCGTACAGCAACCGCACCTCCATGGGTTGCTACCCTTAGTTTCCCGGATACGGGCTAGGCGACCGGCCCCGGTTTGGGCCAGTGTACTGCCGGCGGTGCGGTGACATGTAGCGGCCGGGCGACAGCGAGCGGGAAGGTCGTCGTTCATGCCACTTTGTTCCGGTGAGGTAGTCATCGATGTCGCGAGGCCGTTCGCCTGGCTACGGGCGCGGCGCGTTGACGGCGAATCCGTGTAGCCCCATCTGTCTGTACTGGCAGCGGCGGTACGTGTGGCCGGCCTCCCCGCAGTGGGAGCAGAGTGGGCGGTTGTCAGGGGCACGCCAAACGTTGGTCGTTCGGGGGGCGAATCGTTGTCCTGTCGGCGGGCGGTATGGCATCGGTGATGGTGGCGGCGGTGCCTGGCGGCGGAACTGCTGCGGCGGCGCGGCGTCTTAACGTGGGCATGGAGGGGGGGGGGACGTTGCGTCGGGCTGCAGCAGCATAGCTCATGGCTTCCGGCTGAGCCGGCGGTGCTTCGGGAATGCCAAGCGATTGCCGGACTTCCTCGCGGACAACGTCGGCGATAGAATCCACTTGATGCTTAGGCGGGGGTAAAAGCTTTGGCAGTTGCTCCCGCACGATTACTCGAATCGTTTCACGCACGTCGTCGGAGCAGAGTGATTGGACTTCTGCGTAAGCTGGCGTCGAGCGGCGATTGAATTGTCGGGTGCGCATCTCCAGCGTCTTTTCAATCGTCGCGGCTTCGGACATGAATTCCTGGACGACTACTTGGTAGGTTCCGCATCAGACCCGCAAACAGCTCCTGCTTTACTCCTCGCATGAGGAAGCGAACTTTCTTGTCTTCCGGCAATTCTAGGTCGGCGTGGCGGAAGTGTCTGATCATCTCTTCTGTGAAGAGCTCCAAGTTTTCGTTTGGAAGCTGCGAACGGGTTTCAAGCAGCGCTTCGGCCCTCTCCTTGCGGATGACGCTCGTGAATGTAGCGAGGAACCTGGTTCGAAATGTGTCCCACGTAGTCAGGGTTCGCTCTTGGTTCTCGAACCAGGTCCGAGCGGCGTCTTGCAAGGCGAAGTAGACATGGCGAGCTTGTATGACAGATTAAGACATCAAAAACTTGGAGGACCCTTGAGCTTCGCCTTCAACAGTAGAACAGGATAGGGTAATCGCGCCCCCTGCGCATCGCCTTCAACCGTGGCGCAAGGAAAGCGACGTAACATACATCTTGAGGGTTGCTTGTCTTCGCTGGTCCAGGCATTGAAAACTCGGTCGTAGGCTTCGAGCCAGCTTTCCAGGTCTTCGAATGACGATCCGCGGAAGGTTGGTGGCTCCTTGCGCGTCCGGAGAAGGATCGGTGCGGGCGGCACAGCGTCTGTCATCGTCGCTGTGGTCGAGGTCAGGGTCTTTGTTTGCCGGTTCTTTTCAGGTAGTGGCCCGTACTCTGGCGGTAGACGTTGTTGCCTGCGGCTTCCTCGCTGCTCGGCCTTGGCGTCTACGTCTTCCTTGCGACTTGGGCTTGGTTCTCGGCTTGACGGGGGCGTCCGGAACATGGACGAAGAGCAACTCCACCAGATGTCACGTGGTCATGACGTCGACGAAGGCAGCAGCTCTTTATTTGGCCGAACTTGTGGCCGAGAAACTGAAAGTGAAACTGCAGCAATAGTATGATAGCGGCGAACAGAGCGTCGACCGTCGATCAACTCACAAACGGTGAAGCGCGTCGTCATTTATGCATGTGCCGTAGAATATTCCAGCGTTGTCACTGGTTGTCGCGCAATCTCTAGAATAAGCTCGAGTGTTCGCGTCTTGCGCGTAATCTTAACAAAATGATCTACAGTAATCGCGAAGCTTCTGGAACAATGAGGCGCGGTTTGCGCTGAGCGTTGCTGGCAGCCTTTGTGAGTGAAAACCGAGTACAGCGAAAGGGATAGTAAGAAAAACACGTGGCAATTCTTGGAAACATTTCGGCGCGCGCACAAAAGACGGAAACGAAAGGCGAGAAGACAAACGGGCGCGAACTCACAACTAAGTTTATTGAAGGAAGTACACGAAATATATAACCCAGGGTAGCTCAAGAGCGCATGTGCGTAAAAAGAATCAAACAAACAAACAAGCAAAACATAAGGAAACATAAGAAAAAACACATCATGACAGTAATATTGCAGAAGTAACTACATCGTGCAGCAGATTTTAAAAGTCAAGTGCTACTCAAAAAGGTGAACTCCTTGTCAGTTAGTACAATCGATGGGTTGCTTACGCATTTATCAGCACACCTTCTAATGTGGAAAGCTTCAACTATTTCCCGAGTTATCTTGTCTTTATGATAAAAATGTTAGTATCACACCACACAGGATGACATTGGCAGTTCCTGCAATGCTCGGCTAGATGGGAGTTATTACTATTATCCAATGACTTCATATGTTCATTAAGGCGAGTGTTGACGCATCGGCCAGTCTGACCTATATACACCCGACCGCAGGTTAAGGGCAACAAATAAACTGCCCCTATCCTGCACCTCACGAACTTTCCGCTTTCTTTTGAAAGGCAAACACATTTATTCTTTTTGATTTTTTTGTCGAATTTTCGGTCCACCGCACGACAGATACGTTGAATCTTATTAGGTGCACTGAAAACAACCTCTACACCGAACCGATTGGCTATGTGCTTTAGCTGATGGGAAAAACGATGAATGTAAGATAAAACATGTTAGTTGTGAGTTCGCGCCCGTTTGTCTTCTCGCCTTTCGTTTCCGTCTTTTGTGCGCGCGCCGAAATGTTTCCAAGAATGTCCTCAAACCAACTCGCCCAGCTCTCCATACTGTTACACGTGGCAATATGTATATATATATATATATATATATATATATATATATATATATATATATATATATATATATATTGTAGCGAAGCGTTGGAAGTCTATGTAATGGGTCGCCCTCTCGGGCGCTCTCTAGGGGGTCGTGCCCTTCGGCTCTTCTCGGACAGCACGCTCCTCGCGCTCAGAGTCCGCGCTGTGTCTTGACTGTCGCCGTTGTGCTTCGTCGACTAGTGCCGTCAAAAACGCCTTTATAATTTGGTGGAGAGTGCTGCGCCGTCCAACCAGCTTCGGTCCGTTCGATGCCCCTGGCGCTTCGATCCCGTACCGTGCCCTCTACCATGCCTCAAGACGCCGCCCAACAAACGCTTCCCCCTGTACCGACACCATGCTCCGATTCCCTCCGCATCCGCGACCCTCCTATATTCACCGGCGCGGATGGCACTGACGTGGAGGACTGGCTCGCGATATACGAGCGCGTGAGCGTACCCAACAAATGGGACGACGCAGGAAAGCTGAGCAACCTGGTTTTCTACCTCGCGGGTGTGGCCAGCCTGTGGTACAACAACCACGCAACCGATTTCCTCACGTGGTCTGATTTCAAGACCGCCATCATCAACGTGTTTGGCCGACCTGCCGTACGTAAACTGCAAGCCGAACAGCGTTTACGTGAACGAGCTCAGCAGACCGGTGAGTCGTTTACCAGCTACATCGAAGACGTCCTCGACTTGTGCAAGAAGGCCGACGTAACCATGTCTGAGTCTGACAAGATCCGACACGTTATGAAAGGCATCGACGACGATGCCTTCACCATGCTGCTCGCCAAGAACCCTCGTACCGTGACAGAGGTGATCACGCTCTGTCAAAGCTACGAGGAGCTGCGCCGGCAGCGGTTTCTGACCCGTCGACCTCCATCACGCGACGCCGACCTCGCTGGCTTGTCGGCCATTTCTGATCACTCGGGCTTGCTCGCCGAGGTCAAGTCATTTGTACGCGAGGAATTTGCCCGCCAGCTTTCTCTACTGACCTTGCCTCAGTCGCAGCATGTTGAACAGCCGTCGACCACACTGTTGCCTCCCTTACGCCGCGCTATTCAACAGGAAATCGCGGAGGTCATGCCGGAATACCACCAGCCACCTCCGGCGCTTGCGCCACTCAGTTACGCGCAAGTTGTAGCCAGGCCACCCCCAGCGATCCCTGTGTCTACCCCACATCCTTACGCCGAAGTCGTCGCCAGACCACAGGCTTTCCAGGCGAGTGTGCCGGCTGCGTACGCCGACGTCATTCCTAGGCCACGACTGCAGCCCACCATGCAGTCCTATCAGCCGCCGCCCCGTCCACCGCGTCTTGGGCCATGGATGGGACCTACCCCGGCGAACCGATGGCGCACTTCCGACAACCGCCCCATCTGCTTTGCGTGCGGTTGCGCCGGTCACGTCGCCCGCTATTGCAATCGCGTGCAGTCGCCTCCAGTCGCCTCAACCATGCCAAGCCAGTCGAGCCGCCCGTATTACGATTCACCGCAGCCTATGTCACCGCCGTCTCGACAGCGCCCTCTACCCGCCGTTCACCGTCACCACGACGCCGCTCACTGTCCCCGATGCGGCCACGTCTGTTCCCACGCGACCAGGAAAACTAGTCGTCGCAGTCCACGAGGCAAGGGCTGCGACGCGATCGAACAGTGAAAGCCCTCAGCGAAGCCCATCGAACGTGATAGACGTGTTTGTAGACGGCGTTCGTGCATCTGCCCTTATCGACACTGGAGCCGCTGTATCCGTTATGGACGCAAAGCTTAGCCGAATACTGCGCAAAGTGACGACGCCACTTTCCGGGCTCTCCCTCCGTACAGCCAGCGCCCAACGTATTCACCCTACAGCGGTGTGCACAGCCCGCGTCATGATTAAGGACACTATGTACGCCGTCGAAATGATCATAATTCCTGCCTGCTCTCACGACGTCATCCTCGGATGGGATTTTCTCTCCCGCCACGACGCCGTCATTCATTGCGCACCAGCCGAAATAGAGCTGTCATCATTCTCAAATTTGACGCCGGAAGACAGTCCATCGGGTGCGAGCAAGGTACTCGTCAAAGACGACATCAATGTGCCTGCAAACTCGTCAACGGCGGTGTCAGTCTACTGCGCCAGTCTATCTGACACCGTTGCACTCCTCTCGCCAAATGACCGTGTTTGCACGAGGAAAGGCTTGCTGGTGCCTTTCGCGACCGTTCAAATCACTCAGGGAAGCACCCCTATTTTTGTAATCAACCCCTCCCCGTACAGTGTTACGTTGGTGCGAGGGGAATGTCTCGGCAGCGTGGAACCCCTCGAAGACGCACAAGTTATGGACGAACCCGATGACACGCACGGCCGCAGTTCCAGTACGCTCAGTGCTGTTTCGATGTCTGGTTCATTACCCGCTGACGTGTTTGGTTCCACCATAGCTGACAACCTTACGCAGGTCCAGCGTTCCCAGCTTCTGGACCTGTTGGAAGAATTTCGCTCTTCTTTCGATGTCGCTCAAACGCCTCTCGGCCGTACGTCGGCCGTTACGCACGGCATCGATACTGGCGCCCACCTGCCACTGCGGCAACGTCCATATCGCGTATCTCCCACAGAACGCCGTGTAATCACCGAGCAAGTCGACGACATGCTTCGACGCGATGTTATTCGACCCTCCAACAGCCCCTGGGCGTCTCCTGTCGTTCTTGTTGCGAAGAAGGACGGTTCTGTGCGGTTCTGTGTCGACTACAGACGACTCAACAAGATCACTCGTAAGGACGTGTACCCACTGCCGCGAATAGACGATGCGATTGACAGCCTGCAAGGCGCCGAATTCTTTTCATCTCTCGATTTGCGCTCAGGGTACTGGCAAGTACCTGTGGCTGACGAAGCTCGACCGAAGACCGCCTTTGTCACGCCAGACGGCCTGTACGAATTCAACGTCATGCCGTTTGGGCTGTGTAATGCGCCCGCCACCTTTGAGCGCATGGTGGATACCGTTCTGCGCAACCTGAAATGGCACACGTGCTTCTGCTACCTCGACGACGTCGTCGTTTTTGCTCCGGACTTTTCCACCCATCTTCAACGCCTACGGCATGTTTTGACGCGTTTGAGCGACGCCGGTCTGCAACTGAACCTAAAGAAGTGCTGATTTGCAGCACGGCAGCTGACAATCCTCGGCTACGTCGTGCCCAAGGACGGAATTCTCCCCGATCCAGGCAAACTTCGCGCCGTGACCGAGTTCCCGAAACCTACGTCCGTCAAAGAACTGCGCAGTTTCGTAGGACTGTGTTCCTACTTTCGGCGCTTCATTCGAAATTTCGCGACTATCATATCGCCTCTGACGAAGCTCCTCGGAAGTAACGGGCCCCTCCATTCATGGTCGTCCGAGTGCGACGATGCTTTCGAAAAGCTCCGCCGTTTGTTGACATCGCCTCCCATACTACGCCACTACGACCCTACGGCTCCTACAGAGGTACACACAGACGCTAGTGGTGTTGGCCTTGGCGCTGTCCTTGCGCAGCGCAAACCAGGGTTCCCTGTTTATGTCGTGGCGTATGCAAGTCGTACGCTTACTAAAGCCGAGGCGAATTACACTGTCACCGAAAAGGAATGCCTGGCGATCATCTGGGCCCTTACGAAATTCTGACCTTATTTGTATGGTCGCCCATTTGATGTGATCACCGACCATCATGCACTATGCTGGTTGTCGTCACTGAAGGATCCCTCAGGTCGCCTCGCCCGCTGGGCACTTCGCCTACAGGACTACGATATCCGCGTGCTGTACCGCAATGGACGCCAGCATGCTGACGCCGACGCACTCTCGCGCTCCCCCTTGCCTGACGACAATACCCATAGCTCAGTGTCTCACAATGCCGTTTCTTCTATCGACATTCACACCATCGCTACTGAACAGCGCAAGGATCACTGGATCGCCTCATTGATAGACTTGCTGACTGATCCATCGGCAACACCATCCACTCGCGCGTTGCGTCGTCAAGCCCACCATTTCGCCGTTCGCGACGACCTCCTTCACCGACGCAATTACGGCGACGGCCGCCAGTGGCTACTCGTAATACCCCGCAGTCTGCGTTCTGACATATGCGAATCGTTCCACTCTGATCCGCAGTGCGCACACTCTGGGGTATCGAAAACCTACCACCGCATTCGCCAACGGTACTTTTGGCGAGGGATGTACCGCTACGTGCAGAAGTTCGTTCGCTCCTGCATCGATTGTCAGCGCCGCAAAACAGCAACGCACCTGTCGCCGGCAGTTCTGCAACCTCTGCCTTGGCCTGACCGTCCGTTCGGGCGCGTTGGCATAGACTTGTATGGACCACTTCCTCTAACGTCGGCTGGTAACCGCTGGGCCATCGTCGCTGTTGACCACCTTACGCGATACGCCGAAACTGCCGCCCTCCCAGCGGCTACAGCGCGCGATGTTGCTTCCTTCCTGCTGCACCGATTCATGCTACGCCACGGTCCACCCCAGGAGCTGCTCAGCGATCGAGGCCGTGTCTTCTTGTCGGAACTCGTCGAAGCCATCCTGAAAGAGTGCAACGTTGTTCACCGGAAAACTACTGCTTACCACCCGCAGACGAATGGCCTCACCGAACGCTTTAACCGCACGCTCGGCGACATGCTCTCGATGTACGTCGCCGCCGATCACACCAATTGGGATGCCATTCTGCCTTTCGTCACCTAGCCTATAATACCGCCCCTCAGAGCACTACTGGTTTCTCCCCCTTTTTCTTATTGTACGGCAGACACCCGTCGCACACAATCGACACAATCCTTCCATACAAGCCGGATCCGTCTGAGTGTGCGCCTATTTCTGCCACAGCCAGACTTGCTGAGGAGTGTCGGGAGCTTGCCAAGACGTTTACTACGCATGACCAAGAGCGGCAAAAGAGCATTCGCGGTGACACCACCACTTCTGCGCCCACGTTCCGCCCTGGAGCACTCGTATGGCTCTCAGTCCCTACCACTGCACCTGGCCTCTCTTCCAAACTGCTGCCCAAGTACGACGGCCCCTACCGTGTCGTCGAACGCACATCCCCGGTCAACTACCTGATCGAGCCCATTGAACCATCTTCGGACATGCGCCGTCGAGGGCGCGACATTGTCAACGTGGAGCGCCTGAAGCCCTATCATGACCCGCTCATAGTGACAAGCAGTTAGGTCGCCAGGCGGCTCCCTTTTTCGTACTCGGGGTAATTGTAGCGAAGCGTTGGAAGTCTATGTAATGGGTCGCCCTCTCGGGCGCTCTCTAGTGGGTCGTCCCCTTCGGCTCTTCTCGGACAGCACGCTCCTCGCGCTCAGAGTCCGCGCTGTGTCTTGACTGTCGCCGTTGTGCTTCGTCGACTAGTGCCGCCAATAAACGCCTTTATATATATATATATATATATATATATATATATATATATATATATATATATATATATATATATCCACTTTTCTTTTTTCACATTTACCTTACATTTACTATTAAAAACATCCCCTATACTTTCCTTGGCATTATTGTCTGTTAGTTCTCATTAATATTGTGTATAACAAAGAAAACGAGCCCTTGAAATTAACACTCCTTTCCTTTATTCATAGCGAGGGCCTCGTTCTGGCAGACTTGATGCTTTCAGGTAGTATGCGAGGGATTATTGGTCAGCTGCGAGCTCGTAATAAGTTCACGTACTACGTGACGCCAACAGGCAAAAAAAGAGTGTTCCACACTCGCCGTCATGGCTACTGGCGCGGCGCTGACTGACGCTCCCACGTTTAAATGTACATATATACCCTATAAAGTGGACGGGGGGATGGCCGCCGCGGTAGCTCAGTTGGCAGAGCATCGGACGCGTTATTCGAAGGTCGCAGGTTCGGTCCCTGCCCGCGGAAAGCTATCTTTTCGTCCACTTTTCTTTCTTCACATTTACCTTACATTTACTATTAAAAACATCCCCTATATTTTCCTTAGCATTATTGTCTGTTAGTTCTCATTAATATTGTATATATATATATATATATATATATATATATATATATATATATATATATATATATATATATATTGTCACCGGGATGACGAATACGTGAGAGACAGCAGCGAGTGTATTTACAATATTTACAAGCACCTGTGCCACCGAATAGCTGCCAGCATCTCGCGCGGCATTCCAGCTTCTTTCTTGTCTCTTTGTCGCCAACAGAGTGCTTATCCACAATGCCTCGTAACATCACCCCCAGCGGATGGAGCGCCGTCACGGCGCCTCCTAAGTTATTCAGGACTGGCAATGTAGTAGCGTTTGAGGCGCGACACATGAACGACATCAGTAGGTGGTGTAGCAGACGAGGAGACCGGATGGACGGGAGTGATGAGGTAGTCAACGTCAGTGACCTTGCACAGAACTTTGTAGGGCCCTGTGTATCGAGGGAGGAGCTTCTCGCGCAAGCCTTCGCGTCGATACGGCGTCCAGAGTAGGACAAGAGATTCAGGAGGGTAGTCGACGTCGCTGTGCCGGTTATCGTAGCGCGCTTTTTACCACACCTGAGAATCACAGAGCCTGGCGTGGGCGACTCGGCGAGCCACGCGGGCGCGAGAAGCGACGTCCTGAGCATACGCGCTTGTTACCACGGTATGAGAAGGGAGGAGCGTTTCGAAGGTCAACGTAGGGTTGCGGCCGTACAGAAGAAAGAACGGCGAATAGCCGGTGTCATGCCTCGACGAATTATAGGCAAAAGTAACGTAGGGTAGGGTTGCGTCCCAATGACGGTGGTCAGCAGAGGCGTACATTGACAACATATACGTGACACTTCGGCTGAAGCGCTCGGTAAGACCGGTAGTCTGCGGATGGTAGGCTGTAGTAAGTTGATGATCGGTAGAGCAGCTACGGAGCATTTCGTCGATGATTCTTGCGAGGAAGCAGCGGCCACGATCCCTAAGAAGCTGGCGCGGAGCACCGTGTCAAAGAATGACGTCATTGAGCAGAAAGTCCGCGACGTCTGCAGCGCAGCTAGTCGGCAAGGCACGTGTTATGGCAAAACTCCTCGCATAGTCAGTTGCGACAGCAATCCATTTGTTACCAGACACGGACGTAGGAAAAGTTCTGAGCAAGTCGAGACCGACGCGGAAGAATGCTTCGGATGGAATGTCAATAAGTTAAAGCAGGCCAGCCTGAGAAAGAGCAGGACGTTTGCGACGCTGACAGTGCTCGCAAGCAGCGACATATCGGCGCACAGAACCATAGAGGCCAGGCCAAAAGAACCGCTGCCGCATGCGGTCATAGGTACGTGAAACGTCCAGGTGTCCCGTAGTTGGAGCATCATGTAGATGTTGAAGAATGGTTGCATGCAGGTGTCGAGGAATAACAAACAAAAATTCTGGGCCATCAGGCTTCATGATGCGGCGATACAGAATGTCATTGCGTAGGACATACTGGCGGAGAGAAGGGTCGGAACGTCCCGAGAAGACTTGTTGGATGACCATCTTGAGGGTTGCATCCCGATGCTGTTCTGCGCCGATGTCGCGCAAATCAGATATGGCAAGTACACAAGAATCATTGTCATGGTCAGCGAGGCTAGCAGGGTCCACCGGATGACGCGAGAGACAATCGGCGTCTTGGTGCAGCCCGCCCGATTTGTAGATTACGTCGAAGGCATACTCCTGGAGACGTAGAGCCCAGCGACCAAGGCGATCAGTTGGGTCCTTGAGCGATGACAGCAAACAGAGAGCATGGTGGTCGGTAATAACCGAGGACTCACGACCATACAAGTAGGGGCGAAATTTTGCGACAGCCCAGACCAACGCGAGACATTCGCGCTCCGTGATCGAATAGTTCCGCTCAGATGTGGAGGGAGGGCGGCTGGCGTATGCAATAACACGTGTTTGCCCCCCCTGGTGTTGGGCGAGGACGGCGCCGATTCCATGCCCACTGGCATCTGTGCGAACCTCCGTAGTCGCGGACGGTCAAAGTGGGCCAGCATTGGGGGTGAAGTGAGCAAGTTGATCAGCGTCGAGAACGCAGCCGCCTGGTCCTGGCCCCACGAGAAGGAGACGTCTTTCTTTAGAAGGTGAGTGAGCGGTCGGGCAATGGTGGCGAAATTGCGTATAAAACGTCGGAAGCATGAGCATAAGCCAACAAAACTCCAAACATCTTTAGTAGAAGAAACCAGAGGGAAGTGCTTGACAGCGCTAATCTTGTCACGGTCAGGTTGTACACCAGTAGCACTTACAAGATCACCAAGCACAGTGATTTGTTAGCGGCCGAAATTGCACTTTTTGGAGTTTAGTTAGAGTCCTGCCCGACGAAAAACTGCTCGAATGGTCCACAAACGAGTTAGATGACTCTCAAACGTTGGGGAAAAGACAATGACATCGTCGATGTAGCAGAGACTGATGGACCATTTATAGCCACGAAGGAGAGAGTCCATCATGCGTTCGAACGTCGCCGGGGCGTTGCACAGCCCAAAAGGCATAAACTTTAACTGATAGAGGCCGTCCGGTGTGACGAAGGTCTAAGTCGTCGACAGAAATCTGCCAGTAACCCGAGCGCAGGTCTATGGATGAGAAGTATCTCGCACCATGAGGACAGTCAAGGACGTCTTTGCGGGTTATCTTGTTCAGGACACGATAGTCGACGCAAAATCTCCAGCTGTCATCCTTCTTTTTGACCAAGACGACAGGTGACGCCCATGGACTTGAGGAGGGCTCAATGACGCCTTTTGAGAGCATCTTATCGACTTCTCGTTGTATGACCTGGCGTTCGGAATGCGATACACGATATGGTCGCCGTCTGACAGGACTAGCATCGCCGATATGTATTTGATGCCGTACGAATAAGAATTTGATACCGTACGAAGTCGAAGATATCCTTATAGGTCGTTAAAACGTGGCGAAGTTGCGCAACTTGAACAGGCAGAAGATCAGGCGCAATCATTTTCGCGATTTCGTCGGGGGGTGCGCTTGCTGAGCTGGCTGCAACACCGGACGAGCAATCTCCTGCGTCTAATGCCACTATGTTACGCGCATCAAGTGCTGGTATGTTGGCCAAAGAAATGCCTTGCGAAAGAACCTGGGTCGAGTTACTGAAGTTGAGGAGAGGGAGCTGTACGTAGTTGTCGACAACATTTACGAGGGTATGCGGCACAGCAACATTCCGGGCCAACAGCACGTCAACTAATGGAGACACTATGTAGTCGCCGTCGGGAAGAGGTGGTGATGTCGTCAAGGCCACACACGTGGCGGCTTGCGGTGACAGCCGAACATAATCCATAGAGCACAAGTGGTTTGGCGGTGAACCTGGGACAGCAGCAAGCTAAGACATTTCAAGTTGAAGAACGCCGGTTGCACAGTCAATGAGGGTGGCGTGAGTAGACAAGAAATCCAATCAGAGAATGACGTCATTTGGGCACGGCTCAAGAACAGCAAACAAAACAGATGTGTAGTGATCGGCGATCGTGATGCGTGCTGTGCACATTCTTATAACGGCAGGACTTCTTCCGTCAGCAACACGAATAATACCAGGGCAGCCGGAGTAAGCACTTCCTTAAGGCGGCGAAAAATTCGAGCACTCACCACGGAAATATGTGCCCTAGTACCAACAAGTGCAGAAACAGTCAGGCCGTCAACATCAACGCCAATCAAATTTCGTCGTGTCGGCAGTACAAGGAGAGGATTTGAGCTCTAAGAGCTGCATCTCTTAGTTTTCCTGTCGAAGATTGAGCTCTCGTTTCTGGGTCATGTGATCAGCAAGGCTGGAGTGCGCCCAGACCCGCGGAAAACAGCTGCCATCACCGACTTTGCGCCACCCACCGACAAAAAGGGCGTGCGCCGATTTCTCGGCTTATGTGCCTATTACCGACGCTTCGTGAAAAACTTTTCACGGATCGCCGAACCACTGACGCTTCTCACGAAGAATAACGTGGAACTCAGGTGGGAAACGGCGCAAGTGCAAGCCTTTCAAGAACTTAAACGACGCCTGCAGACGCCACCCATACTAGCGCATTTCGACGATTGCGTCGATACGGAAATACACACCGACGCAAGCAGCGTAGGACTCGGTGCCGTCCTTGTGCAAAAGACTCACGGGCTTGAAAGCGTTATCAGTTATGCTAGCCGGTCACTATCCAAGGCAGAAGCAAGCTATTTCACAACAGAAAGGGAATGCCTTGTCAGTGACCATCAGGCCTTATGCTGGCTAGCTAACTTGAAGGACCCTTCAGGTCGTCTCGCACGATGGAGTCTGAGGCTTCAAGAATTCGACATTGCCGTCGTGTACAAGTCCGGACGAAAACACTCTCACGCCGACTGCCTCTCTCGTGCCCCCGTCGACGCGCCGCCGCAAGACGACGACGATGACTGCTTCCTCGGAACTATAAGTGCCGACGACTTCGCCGAAAGGCAGCGGGCCGACGCGGAACTGGGGGGCCTTATTGAGTACCTCGAGTGCAAGACCGCCGTTGTTCCGAAGGTGTTCAAGCGAGGACTGCCGTCGTTTTTCTTACAGAACGGCGTTCTCCTGAAGAAGAACTTCTCGCCACTTCGAACCGACTACCTTCTCGTCGTGCCCTCATCATTGCGACCAGAAGTCCTCCAGGCCCTACACGACGAACCGACGCCTGGACACCTCGGTTTTCCCGCACGCTCGCCAGAATACAGGAAAATACTACTGGCCACGCCTTGCTGCCGACGTCGCCCACTACGTTGAGACTTGCCGAGATTGCCAGCGACGGAAGACACCACCGAATAGGCCAGCGGGACTTCTGCAGCCAATCGAACCACCTCACCGGCCGTTCCAGCAAATCGGAATGGACCTACTGGGGCCGTTCCCGACGTTGACTTCCGGCAACAAGTGGATCGTCGTAGCGACTGACTACCTCACCCGATAAGCCGAGACAAAGGCCTTTCCCAAAGGCAGCGCCGCCGAGGTAGCCAAGTTCTTCGTGGAGAACGTCGTCTTGCGTCATGGCGCCCCAGAGGTCCTCATCACAGACAGAGGTACCGCCTTTACTGCGGACTTAACTCAGGCGATCTTCAAATACAGCGAGACGAGCCACCGCCGCACCACCGCCTACCACCCGCAGACCAATGGCCTCACCGAACGTCTAAATAAGACAATCGCCGACATGTTGGCCATGTACGTCGACGTTGAGCACAAGACGTGGGATGCCCTCCTTCCGTACGTGACCCTCGCCTACAACACGGCCGTGCAAGAAACAACGCAGATGACGCCTTACAAGTTGGTCTACGGAAGGAGCGCGGCGACGACGCTCGGCGCCATGCTACCGAACGTCACCGATGAAGAAAACCTTGACGCCGCCGCTTACTTACAACGTGCCGAAGAAGCTCGACAGCTCGCCCGCCTGTGCATCAAGAACCAGCAGTACACCGACAGCCGTCGCTACAATCTTCGACGACGCTTCGTGGAATACCAGCCTGGCGACCGTGTTTGGGCCTGGACGCCGATACGCCGACGAGGGCTTAGCGAAAAACTCCTTCGGCGATACTTCGGGCCATACAAGGTTCTTCGACGCCTCGGCGCTCTTGACTACGAGGTCATCCCGGACGGCATTACGAACTCCCAGCGACGCCGCGCACGGCCTGAAGTCGTCCATGTCGTGCGCCTTAAACCGTTTTTCGCGCGTTAGCGAACCTGGGGACTCTACTTTTCCTTTGTTATTGTAATTTATTTACATATGCACTTGTTTTCTTTCTCTCACTCCTGTGTTCTTTCACAAGCATCGGGAAGATGCTTTTTCAGAGGGGGGCAATGCCACGCCCACTTCCTGTTTTAGTTTGAATTATTCGGGTTCGACCAGCAAAGACGTTTATCAACGATCGACGCTGTCCGCAAAGCAGTGTTCCAGAACCTTCTCGATTGTAGTAGAACGTTTTGTTAAGATTGCGCGCCGCCCGTGAATGTTCTAGCTTTGTCGAGAGATAATGCCGCCACCAGCAATATTGCTGGAAAATTCGATCGCGCCTGTATAAAAGCCGACCCGCTTGACCGCTTCGCAGTTGATCGACGGTCGACGCTCTGTTCGCCGCTATCAGTTTATTGCTGTAGCTGGAGTTTCATTTTCCCGGCCACAAGTTCGGCCTAATAATAAAGAGTTTCATCTCGGACGTGCTGACTGCTGCCTTCGTCGACGTCACGACAACGTGACAATATTGAGGGCAGCTGCATACAGCTCTCGAGATTTCATGTGGTAGTTTATATTGTTTCCCGTACCTTGTTCCAGAGGCATAATGACCTACTAAATTGTAGCGAAAGCTATTAATTTTTCCGTAGTGCACTAATTGCTCCAAATTATCCATATTGTACGATTTCAACTTTACTGGCTTCAGTGGACACTGATCGCTTCATTGTTTCTGACTGTTAGCGATACAGTCTACGAAGGAAATATAACTTCTTGGCCAACAAAAATATCGACGGCCTGCTTATGCAGCTATCGACCGACAGCACTGTCTTCCCTTTTTGAATAATTTTAGTTAATGGCCGATCCGTTGCTCCATCATAACCCCGCCATTGATACGAATGTGAGTACATCTGCGTGATGTACAGCGGGTAGCTATAGTAATAAACTAGAACTTCGTGCTTAGCTTTTGTCTTCGATCTATTTTAAAGGGTCGCTAAAGAGAAAGGCGATTTTCCTCGTATTAGTTAATTACTCTTTCACAATAACAAAAGCACCAAGTTTCCTGCGAGCAGACGCTCGGTAGGCGAGAAAACACGTAAATAATTTCGGCAGATCCCACGTACCGTGGGAGTCGATGTTACTCCAAGCATGCGCGGCATAGTGACTCTTGCGTAATTTTTCACACTGAGCGAAACCTTACGGAAATGTGGAAGTGGTAGACGCACACTCATATGTTGAAGAGTCGCATATGTATTATGTAACCAGTTGTTTACAGCTGCGTAACGGTGCCAACAGCAACATGAGTGTTACCAACACCAGCCGCAGTGCGCTGATCTGTAATGCTGATATTCTTCAGTACTGGATAGCGCGAATCTGAACAGGGCAAATATGGAACATAGATGCACAGCACAGGCGTTACTCGCAACATAGCTTCATTCAGGAAAGATATATGTACACAGCCGAGTGGCACGCGCAGGCGCACTGCACATACGTTAAAGTTGCAGTTGTTACCGCCATTACCTGCCCGAGTTTATTTTTGCAAAATGTAACACATTGCCTGTCTCGCAATTAACATACATGGTTAGCATTTTTTGTATAATTTCTCTACATCCACCTCTTATGTAACACCCCCTAGTGGGGTCTTTAAGGTAATAAAATGAAATGAAATGAAATGAAATGTTAGTTATTCTTGCACTCGTCTGTTATGGCAGAAAACGCGCGCACATTTCACGAACCCCTGTGCATGTGTGGAAGGGGTTCTTGACAGTTCTTAAACAAGGTCATCATCACCTTGATCGGTGAGGATCAGCAGCTGGGCGGGACTTGTTAATCGGATCCGTTCGTGATCGCGCTTACGAGGGACCTATGTGTAGTGAAGTGAGAGGTATAGTACAGTTGGTGGAAATCCTGGATGCCTCCTACGATGAAATGTTCTATGATGCATCGTGTCCTGGACGTGCCAGCGAGGTCTATTAATGCCTTGTCCACATCCAAGCCGTCTTTCATGCAGTATAAGGACCAGGCATTGTTTGGTCTTTATACATCAAAGTTGAAGTCCCCGGTAATGATGAGAGGCCTCGTACTCTAGAGTCGGCAGGTTTATTGTAGGAAGCATTGACGCCGGTTTTTTGCGTAAGCCACGTGGGTTACATTGCGGGCCCCGTGGACGAGTGGACGGTCTTCCAGGGCGTCTTCCAGGGGTGTTCTGTCTTCAGTTTCCTCACTTTCCTTGCGTCCGCCGCGGTAGTGTAGCGGTTACGCTGCTCGGCTGCTTCGGTCGCGGTTTCGATCCCGGCCGCGGCGGTCGAATTTCGATGGAGGTAAAATGCTAGATGCCCGTGTATTGTGCGATCTCGGTAAACGTAAAAGAATGCCAGATGGACAAAATTTCCGGAGCCCTTCGCTACGGCGTCTGCCATAAACATATCGTGGTTTTGGAACATAAAACCCCAACAATTATTATTATTATTATCACTTTCCTTGCGTATCAATGTGTGTGCGTCCACGGTTACTGTGTTGGTTGAGACTGTATCACCTGTGGCACATACCCGCATAACATGAACTCTGGTATGCGGGTATGTGCCACACATGACTGAGAGAAAGGGTCTAATGACGTACGCAACAGGTATTTTGCATTATTCATGTCATGACCACTCGATCGTGTTCGTCATACACTGATTCCCTTCTATGCCAATTTTGGTATATTATAAATTATGGAGACGACCAGGAGAGCGCCCAAACGTAGGCGGCTAGATAGATAGATAGATAGATAGATAGATAGATAGATAGATAGATAGATAGATAGATAGATAGATAGATAGATAGATAGATAGATAGATAGATAGATAGATAGATAGAAACGGCCAAAGTGCCTGAGGTTCGCTAAGAAATGCTTCCCATTTAAAATGCGGGTCGCGACGCCATCTTGATGTTCCCGCACATGTCGCCGTGATGTCATAAAGCTTGATGGCATTTACTAACGCCTGCGTAGTTCCTACACAGTCCAGTGAAGCACATTGTCTTCTGAGTTCTGAGTTGACGGGAGATTTAATATACCAAGTTTCGTTAAATTTTGTTGAGCGAATGTGGCCGAAATGCGAACGAACACATTGAAATCTGTGACGCAGCAAATAGAGATTTTGCCGGGTAATTTAAATGCGATACTTCTGACATTGATTTTCTCAACCATTAATAAACCTTTTGTGGTAAAATTAACATCAGTAGAGCTTTCAGAGTTTAATACATCACTCTAAAATAAATTATTGTTTCCGTTTTATGTCCCTTAAAACACGGGTTATCCAAACCTAAACCTTCCCGCAATCAAGACAATTCTACACATCGTTATCGATTCGCTCAATATATCTCGTACTTGTTGGTGGTGGCAGTATTTTATCATCATGTTTGCAGTAGATGACCTGGTCGAGTGATGATCGCTTTTCAGACTTATTGGCGAAGAAGACGCACTCGACTTTTCTACCGCATTCATTTTGATAATATTCGTTCGAACACAATGATGCTCGTGTCTGACTTCTCAGAATGTTAACTCGTCAAATGCGTAAGCTTTAAATGCTTCGATAAAAAGGAAAGCACATGGCACAAGTTAGTTGGCCGTCCATTGACATGGTGTCATATAGCACCAGCGTGCGAAAAGTCGTCGTTACGGCTCTAATGGTCGCAGTTCGACTGATCAGAGGCGTGTTTCCACTGCAGAATGAGCGCCAACCTAGTTTATACCGGCTCATTCTTTTAACTACCGCGATGCATTGGTAATGTTTTGATTCACACTGATTTCTAAACCAATGTTTTTGCTCGAACCCAATGCTACAAGGCTTCCGACCACTTAGCAATCGTGACCAATAAATCACTTATCACCTTGGAAAGCCCTAGAAATGCTCCTATTGAACGCATTGTACCGCTTTGGAGATATTGACTGAATCAAAGATATCATTCCGGAACATACTGTGCTTGGTGATAATCTAAGAAGAAATATTTTTACCCATTGAAACCTGGTACAACTGACATTATCCTCGCTAAATAAAAACTCGTACGAGCTGGTATCTATTCAAAGCGGGAGCACATTCTCTCTACTAATGTCAATACTAGTACTAATGGATAGAAATTTGTTTCCGTCCTAATATCTCGTCTGGCTGAGTGCCGATCTCAGAACCCCTGCCAAAATCTCCCGGGACGCTCAAGCGTTCCATCCGGAACCAGCGACACAATCGTGTATCTGCACAGTTAGAAGAACTATCTTATTGCATTTTTTTATTAAATACGTTTAAGTAGAGGCGAGTGTCTAGGTACGGCTCTGGCTCCTGGTCAAATCGCACCGGGGCACCCTGTCACGCCGGATCTGTATCCAGATCCGGCGTGAGAAAGTGTTTACTCGTGAACGGGCCCACTGGTGAGCCATTATTTCTATATGCGAGGAAAAGTGGACGACCTCAGTGAACGTGGCGGCTCCCGTGTCAGACAGTGCAGTCTTCCAAACGCGTGTAAACAGCCTGCGTACATCTCGCGTTTCCTTGTTTTGATTGTGCTCTCTATAACGGTGGTAAGTGGCCGATACAGTGCTGAGCCTCTGGCTACAGGTTTGGCGAGTTCCTTATTTACTTACGACGCTGTAAATTTGCGTCTGAGCGACGCGGTGAATCAGCCACTGCCTTTCGAGAATTTAGATTGGCTTGTAAGTGTTTTAAAACCCGCGAATTTCGCGCTCTTCGGCACACGCTTTTATGGTTTTTCGAGGAACGTACGACCACTCTTGTAATGTGTCTCCTACCTTGTAAACGTTGAGTTATCGCGCTAGCGTAAAGATAGACGTCATGCAGCATCAGGATGTCGGAAAGAAATATTTTTCGTTCCGGTTATAGTTTTGTTCCACCTCAAAATTTCCGTTCCGTTTCTGTTCCGGCACGAAAAAAAAGTTTTCCGTAACGGTTCGTAACGGTTTGTTTTTGTATCCAAAAATTTTAATTATACGTAATCATAAAAAAACTCTGGATTCGTGATGTAGTTACTGGCCCTCCTCTTAAAAAAGTGGGAAAATGGTAAAACACGTTCTTCAGAGGAGCGAAAGTAACTGTACAACGAATTCCTACCAACTAGCACAAACCACTGCAGTATAGTATTTATCTTCTCAAGTGTCAGTTCTGATTTTTAGGGGCGAAGCTCCTTAAGGCGGCACCCGTTCGTCCCTCGTAGTCGTAGTCGTAGTCCGTAACCAGTCTTACGCTTTGACCTCCAAGGTGGTGCCGGTGGGAGATTTTTCCTGTGCGTTGTTGAACAATAAAAAATTCGCAGCGGTAGCTAAAAGCCGACTTCTTCTGTCTCTCATTCCCATTAGCAGCCATTCTTTACCTCCAAGGTAGTGCCTGGTGAGATTTCTCCTGTGCGTGATTAATCAATAACAATTTTGTTCAAAACGCTGTTGATTGATGAAATAAACCAACGAAAGACGCCAGATGTTTTGTAAAAGCAAAACGGAAGAACGCCAGATGTTTCTAAAGCAAGAGGAAAAGACGCCAGCTGCTTAACGAAAGACGCCAGATGTTTTCTAAAGCAATGCTTTTCTAAACAATGAAAATTCACAGCGTACATGTAAAATTAAAGTGAGCTGCAAGTCGTCATAACTCATCGAACCTTTAGTATAAACGCGCCCTATCTCACGTCGGTGATGATGTACTGGGCAGAATTCACGGAAGATTCACGGTTTACCGATGAACCTCCGCAGCTTCGCCCACTCATCATCATTCACTCCGTGGATATGCTGTTTTTTAAACACATAGCTTCTTTCGTTATCGGTTAGTAGGACACGTAGCGTTCTTAATAGTGTCGGCATTGTATTTTCAAAATATTAGGTTCTCGGAATGCCTTCGGGGAAAGAATATTCTTATCTCTATTTAATCTACGCAAGCACGAAAACGTTTTTAGTGGGCTCAGTGCTTTGTGTCAAGGGAGTGAGCACTATCTCAGAAGCAGCACGTCATTGAGTGTACTCTCTGATGTGCGAGACCGCTGTTCTGATAAAAAGATCGCCAGGCCTGCGCGGTACCCGTAGCACAGTCGCAGCGAAAGATGGAAGAGCGGACTTTGTAGAGCCCTTTGCAGAGTCGCTTGGGACAATTGATACAAGTACACATGCAAGGTACCCACTATGCCATAAATCATCGTAATTTTTTAGAAGTTGCGAAGTGCACACTATCCATTTTTCGTCATACTTCGGAGAGTCTTGGTACCCGCTACACATCTGTAAGGCATTATGTGCACCTTGTGCTGCGACTGATTACGATGAAGAATTATGCCTGAGCCCTTTGTAACGGGTCGGAAGCATTCAACGACCGACTCGTTATGCAATTCACATTGTCTGACGCCAGGTTGTCATTTTACTCTTCTGCCACGCTATTTTACATACGTTACCACGATTCCTTGCCCGACATGACGCCTGTATAGAGTAGTTTTACGAAGGAGTTACAAGCACCCGCGTGGCACTGTGGGGGAATACCCGACTGCCACGCAGAGGGCGCGGGTTAAAATCCCATCCGATCCTAGAAATTTGTTTCTCATTTAATTTTAGGGGCGAAGCTCCTTAAGGCGGCACCCGTTCGTCCCTCGTACACTCTAAGCCAAAAATGGAAAAAATGGGAGTAACGGCGGGTTTTAGTCCTAAAGACCAACTGTTACTCCCCAAAAAGACCAACTGGAACAAGATGGCTGACATGTCTCAAGTTGGGGGAGTAAGCGTTTAGTGTTAGTTTGGAAGAGAGCAACAGAAGGACGAACGGCAACGGTTCGTCCTGCAGGAGAGCAACGGTTGCACTCGGCGCACAACCGTTGCTCTCCTGCAGGACGCACCCTGTATCGGTCGATGCATGGGCCACGTTTTCTTGCGGGCTGGCGTAAGGAAACTACTTTTTGTAAACTGAACAGAGAGATACGCCCGCTAATAGGGACATTAAGCTTGTACGCATACTTTTTAACGTTACCGTGTTACCGGAACCCATGTTTTAGAAAAGTTTTAGCTCTCCGTACGTAAACGTTTACGCACGTACGTAAACGGATACCTTTACGTTTGAATAAATCACGAGGTGGTGATGATAACGGCATTTAAATTATATTTACTTTAGATAAGATTGTATCACCGCTGCGGCAAAATAACGAGAGGTTTTTAGCGTGTACAGTATCCCGGCATGCGCAAAGGGGTGACGATAGTGTTGCCATCTTGTGACACTTCGTGCAACTTTAATGTCATGGACACGTTTGTTTCCGCCTATATAGTGTTTTTCAGGAAAAAAAAATGATTGAAAAGGTAACTTATTTGTAATTATGCCGCGGCAAGGCTTCTACACCAGAAGTAGAGAAGTAGAACGCACGATGTTTCTGCAATAACAATTTTTTGCTTGCCTGGTTCATCTTGTTCCCGCTAGATGGCATCACCTATCCAGCCTGTCGGGGTATTTATGTCAAGGCTTCTCACGTTCTTACGGCTTCGGTATTCTATTTCTAGTTCTAGGTCACTCAGTGACTTTAGCCACTTTAGCCGCTGAAACAAGTGCGATCGCAATTGGCGCTCGCACTTCGGCTTATTTTTACTCGGCGGCTGGAGCCTCGACAAAGCGGGTATCGCGAGTAGCCGTGAACGACGGTGGATTTGCGAGATAGGGCCGTAAACGTAAAGCCAATCCGGCGAGTAGTCCACGTTCCGTAAAGGCCCGCGCTTGCGCAGATTCCTTTCGGCAACTCGTAACACGGTAACGTAAAGCTAAACGCCCCTAATACAAGCTAAAAGCTCCTAATAAAAGGCATGGTTGTACTGAACGCCAGCACCTGAAGCTGCTGTCGTCGCAAGTTAAATGACGTGTTTGCGTATAACATTTGGCATAAATATATAGCTTGAGAATGTGACAATAATGCCACGCCCACTTCTTGTCCTATTTTGTTGTTTTTTGGGTTTGACCAGCAAGGGCGATTATCAACGCTCGACGCTGCCCGCGAAGCAGTGTTCGAGAGACTTCTCGATTGTAGTAGATCGTTTTGTTAAGATTTCGCGCCGCACGCGAATGTTCCAGCTTTATCGAGAGATAACGCCGCCACCAGCGATATCGCTGGAAAGTTCCATAGCACCTGTATAAAAACCGACGCACTTGACCGCTTGTCAATTGATCGACGGACGACGCCCTGTTCGCCGCTATCATTGTACAGCGTGTATTGCTGTAGTCCTAGTTCTCATTTTCCGGCCACAAGTTCGGCCAAATAAACAGTTTCATCCTGCAAACGCCGACTGCTGTCTTCGTCGACGTCACGACCACGTGACATCTGGTGGAGGTGCTGCTTCATGATCCGGACGCCACCGCGGAGCGCTGACCCAAGCCCAAACCGCGAAGAAGACGACTCTAAGGTCAACCCGGAACCTCGAACCAGCCGCCGGCAGAAGGGACTACAACCAGAGTACGGGCTCCTTCCCGAAAACGCCAGGCAGCCGAAGACCGTCACATCTACCGCCGAGACGATGACAGACCCCCTGCCACCTACAACGGTCGTCATGCATCAACCGAGGGAGCCGCCGACATTCCGCGGATCACCATGCGAGGATCCAGAAAGCTGGCTGGAGGCATACGACCGGGTCTCCACGTTCAACAACTGGGACTGCGACGAGAAGCTGCGCCATGTCTACTTCGCCCTTGAAGATGGCGCAAGGACCTGGTTCGAGAATCGAGAGTCCACGCTAACATCATGGGACCTCTTCCGCACCGGATTTCTCCACACCTTCACGAGCGTCATCCGGAAAGAAAGGGCTGAAACCCTTCTCGAGACCCGTGTACAGCTCTCCAATGAGAACGTCGGACTGTACACTGAAGAAATGACTCGCCTATTCCGCCATGCCGATCCAGCCATGTCCGAAGAAAAGAAAGTTCGCTTCCTGATGCGGGGAGTGAAGGAGGAACTCTTCGCCGGACTTGTGCGCAACCCGCCGAAGACGGCCTCGGAATTCCTTTCGGAGGCCACCACAATCGAAAAGGCACTAGAAATCCGCACTAGGCAGTACAACCGCCGCATTCCTACGACGACCTACGGGGAGGTTCAGGCGCTGCAGTCTGATGACCTGCGTGACACCATCAGAGCGATTGTGCGGGAGGAGCTGCGCAAACTGTTACCTTCGCCGCAGCATCAAGTGGATTCAATCGCCGACGTTGTCCGCGAGGAAGTCCGGCAATCGCTTGGAATTCCCGAAGCACCGCAGGCTCAGCCGGAAGCCATGAGCTATGCTGCTGCAGCCCGACGCAACGCCCCCCCTCCTCGCCCACGTCAAGACGCCGCGCCGCCGCAGCAGTTCCGCCGCCAGGCACCGCCATCACCACCACCGACGCCATACCGCCCGCCGACAGGACAACGCTGCGCCCCCCGAAAGACCGACGTTTGGCGTGCCCCTGACAACCGACCGCTCTGCTATCACTGCGGGGAAGCCGGACACACATACCGCCGATGCCATTATCGACAGATGGGGCTACGCGGATTCGCCGTCAACGCGCCGCGCCCGCAGCCAGGCGAACGGCCTCGCGACATCGACGACTACCTCACCGGAACACAGTGGGAAGAACGACGACCTTCCCGCTCGCCGTCGCCCGGCCGCTACATGTCACCGCACCGCCGGCAGTACACTGGCCCAAACCGGGGCCGGTCGCCTAGCCCGTATCCGGGAAACTAAGGGCAGCAACCGATGGAGGTGCGGTTGCTGTACGACGAACTGCCGAAGATCCTCCGCGGCCGCCGACGACGACAACGCGACGAGACCTTCAGAACACGACGCAAACCGGACGGAGCCCTCACGACGAAACTTCGCGGCCCGAAGAAAACCTGACGACGCAACGTCGAAACAGCGGGACAAATCGACGAAGCCGTGATCCGACACCACGACCTAACCGCAACGCAAGACGACGAACAAGCGACCTCGATGTTCTTATCGACGGCCACAGCGTCACAGCTCTCGTCGACACCGGAGCCGACTATTCCGTCGTCAGTGGGCCATTCGCCACCAAGCTGAAGAAAGTAAAGACCGCTTGGAGTGGACCAGAAATCCGGACAGGTGGAGGCCACCTGATAACGCCGATTGGTGTCTGCACGGCGAGAGTCACCATCAATAACCGCACTTATCCTGCGAGCTTTGTAATCCTACAAAACTGCTCCAGGGATGTGATACTCGGAATGGACTTCCTAAGTGACCACGGCGCCGTTATCGACCTGAGGTCTGAGTCGATAACACTAACCTCACACAAAGCGCTCCCGCCCCACGCGATGCCAGGGAACCATGCACTGAATGTGATAGAAGAGCAGGTGACCGTTCCGCCACGCTCCAGCGTCATTATTTCCGTCGGCACCGAAAAACCTGCGAACCTTGAATGCGTAATCGACGGCGATCAGCAACTACTCCTCAATCGTCAAATTTGCGTCGCAAGAGGTATCGCCGAGCTGCATGACGGTAAAGCAAAGGTACTGCTGACAAACTTCAGCGACGAATATAGGCACCTCAACATGGGTACGACGCTAATGAGAAGCTTTGCGGGACTCCGTGTATACTTCACAACAAACAAGCGGTTGAGAGAAGTGCACAGTTGATAGACTTTACGTTTGCGGTTTTATGCTGAATGGCAGTCTGAAGGTAAACATTAGACAGAATTCTGTCTGGTTGGGTAAGTAAACTGAGATAACTGATATTTATTCTCCAACCAAAGTTACGAAGACACGTAAAAACCCGACGTTTCGGAACCAGCTCGGTTCCTTCCTCAGGGGGGACTGCGGCGGCTTGGCAGCGGCCTCTTTAAGGCACTCTCGCGGCGGTTAACGACCCCACGCATTACCGAGGAGCGTAGCCCATGCGCATACACAGGGGGGAGAGTTCCGAGTGAACGGTTGATATTTTGAGTGGTCCTCTGTATATGCCACGACTCCAGTAGTAACCTCCTCCTCCACTTGGTTTCACTTTCGAGGATGGCGGTTCCGTTGAAGTCTATTCTGTGGTCAAACGTCTCTGCGTGCTCGGCGACGGCGCTGCGTTCTTTGTTGAGTTTACGGACGTCGTTGACGTGTTGCCTAATCCGTTCGGGGAAGTTTTTGGTCTCGCCGATGTATGACGAGGGGCAGTCGGCACACGGTATTTTGTAAACGACGCCGGGCGCCCTGTCTTTTGTTGGTCGGTCTTTCGGGCGGGGAAGGAAGCGGCCCAGCGTGCATGAAGGCACGTGCGCGATGTGCACGCCTTCTTTCCTAAAAATCCGAGCCAACGCCTCGCTGGCTCCCTGGACGTATGGGACCGACACGCGTTTTGGAGAGCTGTTCGTCAATGCTGGCTGGGAGTCGCGTAACCTCTTTTTCTCTGCGCGGCGGGCGACGGATCGAATGAAATTTCTGGGATAACCGTTTTTTCTGAGGTCCGCAATTACGCGGGCCTCTTCTTTCCGGCGTTCCGTGTCAGTGGAACATATCTTTTTGGCTCTCTGAAGTAATGTGGACACAACGGAGGCCTTGTGGGTGGAGGGATGGGACGAATCGTATTGAAGGTACCGGCCGGTGTGCGTCGGCTTCCTGTAAACGGAGAACTCCAAGTCACTGCCCCTTCTTGCCACCTGGACGTCGAGAAAGGGGAGGGTGCGGTCGCGTTCACACTCGACCGTGAACTGTATGGCACGCCTATGCTCATTTCACTAACGTGTCAGAACGCGCAACGACCCGTCGGTACCTACATAACCCTGTTTCCTTTCAGACGGCGCCGTAGCGTGTGGTGGCGTAGTGGCTAGAGTACGCGCATGGCGGTTAAGTGGTCGCGAGTTCGAATCCTGTGTGTTTGTTGCGAATTTTCTGAAATTTATTTCTGAATGAGATGTCTGTATGTCGTTTGTACATCCAAACAAATGTATGTATAAACCTCAATATGCTCTAGAAGTAAATAAAAAAACTATTTTTTTTACCCAAGTAGAAACTAAGGAGTAACGGGAAGGAGCATCTGTTGCTCCCTTGAGGATCATCAGGAAGGAGTAACAGTTTGTCCTCAAGGAGCAACTGGGCAGACTAACCGTTCATCCCCTCAAGGAGCAACTGAAAGGAGAGCAACGGTTCATCCCCTTGCCGTTGCTCCTTTTCGGAGAGTAATGGGAGTGGCAATGCACTTACTCCCTCAAAGGAGGAACCCCTATACCCCCGTTGCTCTCTTTTGGCTTAGAGTGTAGTCGTCGTCGTCGTAGTAATAGCTAGTAGTAGTAGTCGTAGTCCGTAACAAGTCTTACGCTTTGACTTCCAAGGTGGTGCCGGTGGAAAATTTTTCCTGTGCGTTGTTGAACAATAAAAAATTCGCAGCGTGCGCGTTAACTAAAAGCCAAATTCTTCTGTCTCTCATTCCCCATTAGCAGCCGTTGGCATGTTCCAGTAGGAAACGTTAGTAAAAGTAGGAGTGTAAGTGTTAGCTAAAAGCCGACTTCTTCTGTCTCTCATTCCCATTAGCAGCCATTGTTTACCTCCAAGGTAGTGCCTGGTGAGATTTCTCCTGTGCGTGATTAAACAATAAAAATTTTGTTCAAAACGCCGTTGATTGATCAAATAAACCAACGAAAGACGCCAGATGTTTTGTAAAAGCAAAACGAAAGAACGCCAGATGTTTAAAGCAAAACGAAAAGACGCCAGCTGCTTAGCGAAAGACGCCAGATTTTTCTAAAGCAATGGTTTTCTAAACAATGAAAATTCACAGCGTACATGTAAAATTAAAGTGAGCTGCAAGTCGTCATAACTCATCGAACCTTTAGTATAAACGCGCCCGATCTCACGTCGGTTGGGCAGAATTCACGGAAGATTCACGGTTTACCGATGAACCTCCGCGGTTTCGCCCACTCATCATCATTCACTCCGTGGATATGCTGTGATTTTTTTTCTTATTTCACGCAATAGCGGTCACGGACACCGGCGGCGGCGGACAACAATGGCGCCAAAATCAGCTGTTGTGATCTCATAACAGCTTTCGCTCTAACAAACTTCAGTGCCCACAATGCCCTCTCCACTTTGGCCAGCGTGGCAGGCGCACAAAAGCCCGCTTGCGTTAATATAAACATGTCTGGTTGCCACTGTTTTCGTTTCTTGCACCATTTCAACATACCTTTGCTTTGGAATTCCTGCCTGAGGTACGCGCTAATAGTACTGTACCCTGACATATGCCCACACTGCATGAGCTCAGTTGTTCCGGATTGCGAAGTTTTCTCGTGGACCGAGAAACGATTGAAAAAATTTCGGTTTCACTCCGAAACGAAATAACAGATAAAAATTCGATCACGTTTTCGTTCCGGTCAAAAATATCGTTTTTTTCTCGTTTTTCTTTTTCGGTTTTCATTCCGTTCTGACGCACTGTGCCGAAGTATCACTAAGCTCGTGTTTAGCATGAGTTTGTGGCCTTCTTCACTGGTGTGCTGTTAGGAGTTGTAGTTTCGACAGAACGGTTTTCGCTGAAATCAGAGAGACTCGATACCGTTTCACACAACCTTTCGATACCACGTGCAGTTGTTTTACGTCCGAGAAGGGCCTTTAGTGTCCGGGAGGGTTTTGTTATCGTACGCTTCTAGGGGAGTTGAAGTTTTCGTGTATTTCGCAGAACGTGGACAGCACAGTATGCGCTGCAAGTATACTTATGTGGTGTTGACAACTTAACGGAACACCGTAGTGAATTTGGGAATTGCTTTAGCTGCTACGCCTGACGACGTTTGGGATCATGCTGTCAAATGTACGAGGAACTGTGCTTCCCTTGACGCTCGAATATGCGAAAGCGTCGAGGTGTACTTCGTGTATCAGAGCACAACCTTCGCATTGAGTGCATGCTTGTTTCGGCACTTCCAAGCCACCGTTATCCGTGGAGCGTTGACAATGGCTGCTGATTTAAACTTGCGCGCTTGGTTCCGTAAAAGGCTAAACCCGCTTGTTCCCTTCCTCGGAACAAATCGAGCATGCGACTACTGGGCAGCCGGTGACGATGGGGCAGTTAGGACTTGCTAGAAAACTACAATAGGGGCTCTGCAACAGGTAGACTCGCCTTTTTTCTGTTACTGCAGAAATGAAACAAGCATACTTGGAGGGCGCGTCATGTGACGATTTAGTAACCTATGCTCATGAGAAATATAAGGGAGAAACTGGTCCTACGTAATAGGCAAGAGTTAGCACCTGCAAAACCCGAATTTGGTTGTGGCAGCGTCTGTCCCGCAAACACTCATAATTCATAGCTCCGGAGCTCTAACACTACGACGTAATATATCAGAGGCCTTGCCCAGTCAATGGAAAGTTTATTTAAGCTTGTCGAGCTTAACAAGATTGAGACCGTCTGGTCAAGTCTTCGCTTATTCTGTACTCTTGATACTTAACTAGCCCCGTCTTTGCTTATTCTTTGTAGAAAACAGTGAATCGTATAGCAGTATCTAGGATTAACTGACAAGAATGCGCAGAACGGCGGCTTGGTTGATCCGAATGTGTTGGTATGGTGGTTCTGTGTTTTAACGATTGTGGTGAACGAAATAATCTTACGAATGTTCCAGTAACCATGTAGGCGAAATTTTAAGCTTGAGTCACGGCCCATTCAGGCTGCGACGCCGACAGAGTCTGTTGGCCTGTCAAGTTACAGTTTGTGACGTCCCTCTTTTTCCTACTTTTTTCGCCGTGTTTCTACCAAAAACTGCTGGACGTCTTCCTCTTTGTAAATTCATCCTTAATTAGGCGTAAATCGTTATTTTAACGAGGAGTTTTTTGCGTTATTTCATATTTGGAAATAAGATTCGGCGTCTACTGCAGATAGAACTGGGGTGGTGTGACACCTAGAAAAGCAGACTAGGTGTGAAAAGCGGACTAGGTGTGACACCTAGAAAAGCGGACGCGGGCATAGCAGCAATTCTCAGAGCATTCCACACGGTTAGTCGTTAGCCACCGTGTGAGTCGTTTCCTTTTCGCCGGCCCCCGACCACGCGATACACAAAAGACAATGCCGCGCACCATGCTTACTAACCGCTCACACAGCTAACACAACGAAGCCGGGCTTGCCGTCGCTCGGTCGAGTTCAAGCCCAGGAGCTCCCAACGGTCACGACGTAGGTTGTCATTGGTTGCAGGAGCGTGCGAATTCGCGGCGTGATACGTAACAGCCAATAGAGTGACACCGTGACATCCTTCTCTTATTTCCTTTTTTTTTTTGCTCTGTAGGCAAACATACAGGGTGAGGGGGGGGGGAGGTGCCGAGCTCGTAGGCCTTCTAAAACCTCTGAATATTTGAAAGCAGCGACAGTGGCAATACTCTCCTCTCCTCTTCTCATCCTGGGGAAACCGAACGTGCAGTCAGTGTTTATTCTCTCTCTCCTCGATTCTCCTTCCGCAAGGACTGCGCGCGCTGCGCACGGCATGGTCTTTCTCTTCGGCTTCCGGGGACGGGCTATAGCATTCTATGGTGGCGCGTTATTTTTTTTTTTAGTTCTGGTGGGTCAGATGTGCGCCCTAGAGGTGTAGAAATCTATGAAAATGGCGAGATCAGCACCCAGAATGCTGAAGCCGTACCTATGGAGCATACTTATTTAAGTTAAATGAAACACATTTATCATCGTAATACGGCAGGCAAACCGCCCTTAAAGCTGGCCATGCGATCATGTCATGATACAACTCCTCTACGCTCCGCCGTTCAACGAGGGCAACCGGCGTCAACTTCCACCGAACATGGATCACTCAACCAGTACCGAGAAGCATACACCTCGACTTTCACGTCAACCGGCGGAAACATCGAGTCAACGAGGTACAGCGCAGCTATGGTCAAGCAGCAGGAGCCTATTATGTGCACGACGACGCCTACAGTATTTCCTACGTACACTTACAGAATACACTTTTTTTAAGGAGACGTGTCTCATGTCTCCTTGAGGTTCTTTGCCTCAGTAGATGAAATGAAAATCTGCGTTCAGCGGCGTCCACATTTTGCACTAGGGGGTATCGTAACCGTCTGTAATATTCTCTCCTCCTTATTCTTATATTATGGAGATAGAAAAAAACATCGTTGATCCTTCCGTCATAGAACCCGGTATAACACGAAAGTGCAACGTCACTTTACAAAAGGAGTGCAATGTTCATTGTATATTGATAAATGAGAGCTTCCACAATATCTTTTGGTGCTTGGCGGCTATAGCACCGTTTTATATGGACGCACGTACGTTGATCCTTGTGGTACATCTCCATCCCGATGACTAAAGTCAACGATCAAGATTAAACCTTTTTTGGTCGCTGAAGTGGTTAACATAATCTCGGACACAGTGTGTAGTGCATCCCACGCAAACACGGCGTCAAGAGCTCACAGCGTCCCTCATGTATTCGACTCAGTCAACTCGAAGGCAAAAGCTATCTTCTTCTTCATATTCTAAGTCGATGTAGTGAACCGCTCGAGTCGCGTTCGCTCCTACTCATGGCTGGGCCAAATCTGGCTGCCTGTACTCGATAGGCTGTGGGTTTTTGCGATGCTTTCGCATTTCGAATACTACAGTAAAACCTCGGTGATACGATCAAGGCTCGTACGAATTTCGGGGTGATACGAATTTTTCTGTGGTCTGCGAGACGCTGCTGGGATGCCGATGAGTGCAGACGCATGCACATCGAGCTCCGTATGTTCTCGTATTTTCTGTACGGTCCAACCCCTTGAATCGTCCAGAATTTGCCACCAGCGTGTAGGGGAGGTGCTCCGGTGTCGGTGGACTCCAGCTTCACTGAAATTGGACCATTTTTCTTGCTTTTACGGCCACTTCTTCGTTCGCCCATGTGGAGCCTTCGCTGCCTCTAGCGTCCAGTAGAGGAGCGGCGGCGGCGACGCCGGGAGACGCTCGCCCGAAGAGGACAACCACGGCGTTGCCGCGGTTGCTGACGGCAATGGACTCGACTGGGGAGTCGCAAACAGCGTCCGTACGACAATCCGAACCGGGTTTGGGTGAAGAAGTCATGGACTTTGCCGCGCAAAACCGGGATGAAGCAGCACTACCTGGGAACTGCAACGCGGCGCCCGCGCACGCCGACGCAGATTTTTCCGCCCCAACGGAGACTGACCACACAGAGGAGGGATGGCAAATATCCCAATCGCTCAGAGCGAAGAAGAAACAGGCGAAGGAGCGGAAATTTCAACAAGCAGGGGACTTCTCCGCAGACAGCACACCTACGACGGACAACCAGCCAAAGCGCCGGGGTCGACCTACAAGACGGAGGCCCCCAGCACTACCCAAGGACGATCTGAAAGTAGTCTTCCGACCTCACCAGGGACTGCCTCTGAAGAATGTGACCACCCAAGCGTTCTCCGACGCTATAGTGGAGGCTTGTCAAGGAAAAGTCAGGTGGGATCAATTTATTCTCCGCATCCGACCGGGGTCCAACATTGCACTAGCGTCGACTCCAGACACGACCGTCGCGATGGCGATGAGAGGCGTCGCGTCTTTAAATATCAACGGAAGACCACACCCGGTCAACGTCTACGTTACGGCAGGTGAAGGAACCAGAAAAGGTGTTATTCACGGTATAGAGCCGCACACCCCGTCTGAGACCATCAAAGCGAGCATCCGTTTTCGCACCCAGAGCGTAACGCTGGTCGACGCTCGGATGTTGGGAGACTCTCAGAGTGCCGTCTTGACTTTCTTCGGGGACATTCTACCGAGATATGTTTACTACAGAGGAGGTGAGAAGGAGTGTATTCCTTTTCGTAACACCGTCCAATTCTGCCGAGCGTGCGGGGAGGTTGGCCACCGCACCGACGTGTGTCCGCAGCCAGACTCACCCGCGTGCCGTACCTGCGGCATGCGCAACGCAGAAGTAAACCATGACTGCACTCCGACATGCGCAATTTGCACGGGAAACCATATCACTGGAGACCGCAGTTGCCTGAAACGCCTCAAGCCTATTCGCAAGCAATCGGCGAAACCACCCAAGAAACCACACAAGCCAGCCCCTCGCTGGTTCCAGTCGGAGGAAGAGGAATCGGAATGGGAGTACGGACGAGGCGGGGCCCCAAAGAGCCGTTCCAGGACCCGCACACCGTCGAAAAACCGTGCCACGGAGACAGGACAACCAGGACAGCGGCATCCAAAGTCGACGTCGACACCGAAAGCAATCTGCCAGGACAATATGAACGCGCAAGCCCTTCCGAGAAGCAAGCCACCGGGGGCATGCCCTGCACATAGCAACCCACAGGCGGACGCGGTAAGCTATGCGCAAGCCGCATCTCCCACTACCAAACATAAACCTGTTACACCACCGATCACAGAACACCCAGAATACAAGAGAGTAGTAGCTGAGAACAGACAACTTAGAACAGAACTACAGGAGGTTAAGTCTAGAATGGCGCGCCTAGAGTCACTACTAAACCAGTCGAGTAGCACGCAAAGCCCGCCTAACCCACCTGTTGTCTCGCAGCCCGTCGCGCAGCCCTTGGCTACGCAACAACCACAAACACCACCGATAGCGTTCCTAGTTCAACAAATTCAACTTGTTTTTGCCAAACTAGGCCAGATGGAACGCACCATAAGCGACATGAGTCAGGCGCAGAATCCTCGCAAGAGATCTTGTCAGAGCCCGGGTTCCCCCACCAGACAACCTAAAGAAATTGGAATAACAGATTCCGAGAATACCAATCATGGCTAGACACCGTAATAATAAAAAGACCGAGCAAATGGAAATATGGCAGTGGAACTGCTGCTCATTGAGAACAAAACTTGAAAATTTCAAACAATTTATTGGAGCATCTCCAATCCCTCCTGATATAATCTGCCTTCAGGAAGTAGGCAAATTTCAGATAAATCTGAGAGGGTACATGAGACATATTAACCCAAAGTACCCACAAGTGGCGACATTTACCAAGAAAGATATAGCATTGAGTATCAGCTACGTGAGTAATGAGGCAGTGCAACACCAGATAATAACAGTGTGGCCCAAAAAACGTGGAGGACCAAAAACAGTGGCGGTCAATATATATAGCCCACCTAAGGAGAGACGAGCCGACTTTGAGAACATTATAGCGCATGCGATGGGTTTATTGAAAGAGAAAGATAGGTTAGTTATCATGGGGGATTTTAATGCGCCACACAGAAATTGGGGATATAAGCAGGACAGCCCTAAGGGCAAACTCCTTGTCGACCTTGTTGAACGGTATGATCTCTGCCAACTTACACAACCAGACCTACCGACACGGGTCGGAAATAGCTTAACAAAAGACACGTCACCGGACTTAACATTTACAAATTCTGAAGGAAACGTCTCATGGGCACACCTCGGAGAAAACTTGGGAAGCGACCATTACGTTCTCGGAATAACTATTAATGCCGCCACGACAAGAAGAATTGGAAAAGCGACAATATCTGACTGGAACAAATTTAGGGAGAACATAGGAGACCAAGGGGAAATAATAGATTTAGGTGACTGGGTAACACAGATAAAGGAGGCACACAGGAAAGTGACAAAGGAAATAGAAACAAGCGTGGAAATCCCAGCAGTCGACAAGCACCTGCTACATTTGTGGGACGCGCGGAGAAGCCTCACAAAGAGATGGAGGAAGCAAAAGCTTAATCGCAAATTGAAGATAAGGATAGCTCAGTTGTCACAGGAAGCCAATGACTACGCACGTCAACTAAATAACAGTAACTGGAGGCAATTTAGTGACTCACTTAGAGGGACGTTAGGAACCAAAAAGACGTGGCACATCCTGAGGAGTAAGATCGATCCAGGGGCAACAAAAACAATGACGAACAGGGCTTTAAGAATTCTGGAGAATGAATTTGAAGGTAACGATGACGTACTTATCTACGAAGTCAAGAAATTATATGTCGGACAGGACACATGCGAAGTGGTGCATGACAAATATGCAGGAAAAGAACAACCAGAGTTAGACGCTCCCATAACATTTGAAGAGGTTTATGCGGCAGCCCAGTCTTTCAGAAAGAATACCGCCCCAGGACGAGACAAAATAACAAACTCTATGCTTAGAAATTTGAGTGACGTGGCCCTCCGACGAATCACGGATTTCTTTAATGAAAAAGTATGGGTAGATGGAGGAGACCTTCCAGTAGAATGGAAGGACTCAAACATCATGTTAATACCTAAACCAGGAAAACCAAGAGATATTAAGAACCTCCGACCAATCTCTCTTACATCATGCTTGGGTAAGCTTTTGAAAAAACAATATTGACTAGATTGACAGACTATGTAGAGAGAGAGGGTCTGCTACCGGTGAATATGTTCGGTTTCCGGCCACATGTATCAGCCCAGGATGTTTTCCTGATGTTGCAAAATGACGTCATGAACCCAAACCGAGGATCGAGCGACGAATTTGTACTAGCGTTAGATATCAAGAAAGCATTCGATACGATATCACACAAGGTGATAATGGAGGGCCTCGAATCGATTAACTGCGGCCAACGAATATATGAGTATGTCCGGTCATTTCTAACAAGCAGGAAAGCTACCATATCTTTAGGCTCGGTTACATCTGACACCTTCGACTACCCAAATAGAGGCACCCCCCAGGGAGCCATGCTATCCCCAATACTATTTAATATTGGCCTGAGAAAGCTAGCATGTGAGCTGGAAAATGTAAAAGGTCTAGGAGCAGCTCTTTACGCAGACGATGTCACCTTATGGACAAAGGGGGGGTCTTATGCGGACAAAGAAAACGCCCTCCAGGAGGCAGTAGATAAAATTCAAGCTTTCGTGACAGCTGCAGGAATGCAATGCTCGCCGGAAAAGACTGAAATGGTTAGAATTAGGGCAAGATATGCAAAGAAAAAGGACTTAATACCGATAAAAATACTGCTGGATGGGAGACAAATCAGGGAGGCAGAAGTAATACGCGTGCTTGGAATGTGGATACAAGGAAATTCGGGCACGACACACACACTGCAAAGGCTGCGGGGAACCACGGCGAATGTGGCCCGGATGATCAGGCGGATAGCAAATAGCAAAACGGGACTAGAGGAGAAAGAAACCATTGCACTCGTTCATGCATTTGTTATCAGCCGAGTTACGTACGCGCTGCCGTACCAGACAATGACAAACCAGGAGACAAAGCAAATAAACACAATCATAAGGAAAGCATTCAAAGCAGCATTGGGGATTCCGGAAAATGCCAAAACCGAGAGGGTAGAGAAATTGGGCATATACAATACCTTTGAGGAGTATGCGAATGCGGTGCTTTTATCTCAAAAGGAAAGGCTCAATTCAAGCTATCATGGGAGAAGAATTCTGGAAAAGATGGGATACACATTGCGGCCGCTATATTGTGACGAGGAAACGGTGCTAATAGATGCGGAAAAACGCACACGTTTAACTGTGGCACCTATTCCCAGAAATATGCATCCGACGTATCACGCAGGTAGGAGGAAAGCAAGAGCAGACTCCTTACGCAAAGCATTTCAAAATAGCCCAGAAGCCGTCTTTACAGACGTAAGTAAAGCGAGCAGAGGGACACATGTAGTGGCAATTGTAGCACAAAATCACACCACAATGGCGTCGGTAAAAACGTGTTACACACGAGTGGCAGAGGCGGCGGCAATAGCCATAGCCATATCCAACGCAGAAATCAGGGGAGAATCAGTGGTTGTGCTCTCCGATTCACAGGCGGCATGCCGAATGTTTCTCCAAGGAACGCTACCTAAAATAGCGTACAAATTTTTAAATAAACCCATAACAGGAGATCATCACGTTATATGGTGTCCTGCTCACGAAGGATTGGAGGGGAACGTCATGGCAGACCGTATAGCTCGAGGCATCACCAACCGAGCGACGGCAGGCCATGACGTTGAACCTCTTTCCAATTCGCGTGATATCCTTCTCCAACAAAGGAAGCAAAGAAGGGAATACGGGCTTCCACATAAAGACTTAGATAGCCAACAAAGCAGGGATTGGAGACGCATACAAACCAATAGCTTTCCCAATTTGTACCATCTAAGTAGAATGTATCCCTCAAGATTTAAAGATACCTGTCCGTGGTGTTCACAAGCACCAACACTCAGCCACATAACATGGGAGTGCACCCAGAGGCCCAAACACATCGACAGCCCACACATCACTAAGCAACCACACATGTTTCACAGGCAGTGGGAGGCATGGCTTGCGCACGAGGACAAGCAGAGCCAAATAGCTTTGCTTGACCAGGTACAGCGAGCCGCTCGTGCCAGCGGAGCCCTGGACTGAGGGCCCGACCAAACTGCCTGCATTTTATTTTATTATTTTTTTTTTCTGAATAAAGTTTCCTCCTCCTCCTCCTCCTGTGGTCTGCCAAGGCCCATTAGCTTGCACTGTTTTGAAGAAGAAGACGTATTGAAGAAGGGCGTACGGCAGGGAGACACGATCTCTCCAATGCTATTCACCGCGTGTTCACAAAAAAGAGGTTTTCAGGGCCCTAGATTGGGAAGAATTAGGGATAAGAGTTAATGGAGAGTATCTCAGCAACCTGCGTTTTGCTGATGACATTGCATTGATGAGTAACGCGGGAGACGAATTACAGCTCATGACTACTGAACTGAATACGGAAAGTAGCAGAGTAGGTCTGAAAATTAATATGCATAAAACTAAAGTAATGTGGAACAATCTTGGCAGAGAACAGCGCTTTGCGATAGGTGGCGAGACACTGGAAGTTGTAAAGGAGTACGTCTACTTAGGACAGGTAGTAACCGCGGAGCCGAGCCGTGAGAGTGAAATAACTAGAAGAATAAGGATGGGATGGGGCTCATTTGGCAAGCATTATCAAATCATGAATGGTAGTCTACCACTATCTCTCAAGAGGAAGGTATATAATAGCTGCATCTTACCGGTACTTACCTACGGAGCAGAAACCTGGAGACTTACAAAGAGGGTTCAACTTAAATTGAGGACGACGCAGCGAGCAATGGAAAGGAAAATGATAGGTGTAACCTTAAGAGACAGGAAGAGAGCATAGTGGGTCAGGGAACAAACAGGGGTTAAGGATATCATTGTTGAAATCAAGAAGAAGAAATGGATATGGGCCGGGCACGTAGCATGTCGGCAGGATAACCGGTGGTCACTAAGGGTAACTGACTGGATTCCAAGAGATGGCAAACGCGTGAGGGGGAGACAGAAAATTAGGTGGGTAGATGAGATTAAGAAGTTTGTAGGTATAACGTGGCAGAAGAAAGCACAGGACCGGGTTGATTGGCAGAACATGGGAGAGGCCTTTGCCCTGCAGTGGGCGTAGACAGGCTGATGATGATGATGATGATGATGTATTGAAGAAGAAGAAGACGAAGAAACATTCATTTATGTCATGCCTTGGAGTGGTTAGGGTGGGTGGGGCCCCTCTTCCAGGGCCCACTGGCTACAGCGGCTCGCCGGGCTTGGTCAAGGGTCGCCAGTTGGCTTCCCATTTCCAGTTCCGCGAGCCGCGCCTCCCACGACCAATTCAAGAAATCGTTGTTACACAGAGGCGAGATGGCAGCCTCCGGACGTTGTGTACACTGATATGTTGTGTTCTAATGTCGATGTACGGTTGTTGCGAACCAATTTGCACCCCGCGACGCTTTATACGAACGTAGGTTGACGCACAGGTACGAACAGTAACTGCCCGCGCTGTCGCGGAAAACGCGGCAGTCACGCGCGGGCGCCGGCATGCGAGCTGCGCGACTATCAACTATGCGTCGTTGCCTCCGAGATAGTGCGCGTGAATCTTGGAGGCCTTTATCCGCCTTCGCGTTTAAATACCAGATGACGTTGACGTCACGCTTTTTTTTTATTCGACGCGCTCATGCGTGCTCCTGGGCTCGAGTCAGCGTCTTTGTACTGTGCTAACACGTGCGTGCCACGTCGATGCAAGCCATGCCCCCGCAGTCAGACTTTCTATGAAACAAGACTGAAACTTGGGCTGTGGGTCCGTCATGAATTCCCATGAAACGTGGACGAATACACCAAGAGACGAAGCGGACGGTCTTGGCGAAGGATCTTGGCCTCTATCTAACGTGGGCAAAGCGCTTCTTAAGCCATTTTCGTCGCAGTACTGTGGTATCATGCAGAAAAGCGTAGTAAGATTAGGAAGGGGCTACTAGCGGTCACGCGTCACAATACATCTGGTTCATTAATTACACACGCGCGCACGCACCGTGTATTTACTAGTACAAGCATGCTTGTTGATGTCTAAAAAGTTTAATGGCAATAATTCAGAGCTGTTGATGACATCGCTGCTGCCCTGAGAAGCACTAAATCAAAACGTAAGCCAACTTTCTTTTGTCGCATACAAATTTTCCATGTTTTCTGATGATACGAATTTCGAATGATATGAATATTTTGGTCACTCCGCGAGGTTCATATCACCGAGGTTTCACTGTATATCGCGTGCTGGGAACAAGTAGCCGCTTCGCGTCAAAGTTTCATTCCACATCGCTATGGTTTAAAATAACTTTTCACCTTCACATTCAAAGAAGGTTTTAAGCTTCCCCCGTATTTTCCCCCTTTATCAATCTTCTAAGGACGTGTAGTTATATTCACCTACCTCCGCATTTACCTATCATGACCTATCCGCATGAGCAATCAAAGGAATATTTTGGTAATGGTATGTCTGGGTGATTCCGCGTGAGATCGAACAATCGATGGCTGGTCGACCTCTCAAATTTATTTCAAAATTTTATATATTATTGCCTGATGAGTAGAAAGAAGAGATCCGCAATTTGTTTTGCCGCCAAAAATTTTTTCAGAGCACAGGAAATCAATAATGACGAAGAGGTGGAGTGGAGCGCTCATCCGCTCTGCTGTTTTGGCCAACTTTCGTTATGAATTGCACAAAATATATTAAAGTTAGGCAGCTGAAATTTCTTTAACTAAATATATGCATGATTTTGCTTTCGCTCAGGTACTTTTAGTTTTGATGTGTACTGTAGATGTTTTTATAAAAAACTTCCAAAATCGCCCAGGAAACGTCATTTTCTTTAATTTGAAGGTCTTTATCTCGAAAAGCCTTGTAGCAGAGCGACAAAAATTGCGCATTACGTTCTTCGCATGCTTATCTACCACACTGCCGAATCTTATAATTATATAACGTTTCAGTAAAGAGATATGATCGGGCTAATTTAAAGAAAACACCGGACAATGAAAACTTCTGACGAGAATTAAAAAAAAAAACATTCTTTATATTTCTTAAACTTTGTCCACTTATTCTCCTCCACATCAGCTTTCATAATCATTGAAAACATGTAGCATAATGTCGTTGCACTAATAGTTACGACCCCTCCAATGAGACCCTTAGGCAAGGATTGGCAATTCCGACTTCTTGCCCAGCAAGTGTATAAAATGCAGGCAGGATTGAATTGCTTTCTATTAAAAGGCCAGCAGGTACCGAAAAAGGTGTCGCCGGCACTGAAGACGTTAATTTTGAAATTATTTCGTCACTGCGGCGGCCACGAGCGCGGGGCTACCGAGCAGGCGCGCGTTGTAAGAGACGGCGCAGTGAGAGCTCGTTTTCGCGTCGTCGGACCGATTGAGTTCGAAACAGCAACACCTCTGTGGTGACTTGAACGCACGTACACCCGTAGTCGCAGTGATCTCGTTAATGACATCAATTTATTTTTCAGGGGGCATAAGAATGTCATCGTTAAACTGTGCGTTCCGTGAAGATCTTTCATTGCAGTGGTAGCAAAAGCACGCGTAGCACAAGTAGTGCGTCTCACTAGCAGTCACTGATCTTTCGGGCCTTAAACGTTTCTTCAAAGCGTATATGCCTAGGTCGGTAACTCTGCGAAATTTTGGCTTCTTTGCAATAATTAAAGGAGTACTGACACGATTTTGAGACATCGCAAAAGGGACATTTTTTGCTTCGTTGGTGTGCAGTGTCAACGCTGTCCACACACTGGAGTCGGAGAACACGTATAAAATATTTCATTTTGACTATGAAGTTTTCGTCGCTGAGCATCTGCAAGCCAGCTCCACTGCAAGGATATTATCCCGACGAGTCAAGGCAGTTCCCCCGAGTATGCGAGTTCTGCGTCGCATGCAGCCTAAATCGCAGAAATCACTGTCCGGGTCACAGGACAATTCACTCATCGTTGTTTATGTGCACCACGAGCAGATGACGAATTTGCTGCGAGTACGTCGCGAGTTTCTGTATCTCCGTGGCGTCACACTGCTATGAAACGACACTGAGAAGCCACCCCCTCGATATCTAAACTGAAAGCGTCTTTTTAAGGTAGCGGTAATTAAAATATATTCGATGCATTCCCAGGCACCAGAATAGTCGTTTTAGGTTTCTCGACACGAGTAATTTTGTTTAGAGCAACAATCCGAAATTTTTAAAAATTCGTGTCAGTACTCCTTTAAGCTTCTTGTGCTTCAAAAGGTAGTCTCCACAATACACTCATTCCGAGCTATACTTTCTCGCCATGAGACGCACAGGAGGAGTAGAGTAAGAGCAAAGCACAAGAACCATCCGCGCCGAATGAATTGTGAACAGCGCTCTGAACGCGCGGCTAGCTCAGGCCGTCTGCTGCCGACATCTAAGATAGGCAAGCGCATCCGGTTACCGATAGTTTTGCTTTTCTTTGCTTTGACATTCCGTATTTTGCTTTGCCACTGGAGCGCCACGCTAATGCTTTCCACTGATCGCAACTGGCGCAGCGCAGTTTCTCTGGCAGCAGCGTGCGTGAAGCGAGCGCTCATAGCTCCCTTATAGAGTTCTCATCTTGCTTCCATCTCCGCCTTGCTATCAGCGCCTAGCTGCGATGCGAACAGAGGGCGGATAGAATAGCGAAGCTCCAGTGCACGTGCGTTCAAGTCACCGGAGAGGCGTTGCTGTTTCGAACTCAATCGGTCTGAGGACGCCAAAACGAGCTCTAACTGCGCCGTCTCTTACAACGAGCATTTCGGGTGCGCGCGCCTGCTCGTTAGCCCCGCGCTCGCGGCCGCTGCAGTGACGAAATAATTTCAAAATTAACGTCCTCAATGCCGGCGACACCTTTTTCGGCACCTGCTGGGCTTTTAATAAAAAGCAATTCAATACTGCCTGCATTTTATACACTTGCTGGGCAAGAAGTCGGAATTGCCAATCCTTGCCTAAGGGTCTCATTGGAGGGGTCGTAACTATTAGTGCAACGACATTATGCTACATGTTTTCAATGATTATGAAAGCTGCTGTGGAGGAGAATAAGTGGACAAAGTTTAAGAAATATAACGAATGGTTTTTTTTTAATTGTCGTCAGAAGTTTTCATTGTCCGGTGTTTTCTTTGCCTTAGCCCGATCATATCTCTTTACTGAAACGTTATATAATTATAAGATTCGGCAGTGTGGTAGATAAGCATGCGAAGAACGTAATGCGCAATTTTTGTCGCTCTGCTACAAGGATTTTTCAAGATAAAGACCTTCAAATTAAAGAAAATAACGTTTCCTGGGCCAATTTTGAGGTTTTTTTATAAAAACATCTACAGTACACACCAAAACTAAAAATACCTGAGCGGAAGCAAAAACATGCATATATTTAGTTAAAAAATTTCAGCTACCTAACTTTTATATATTTTGTGCAATTCATAACGAAAGTTGGCCAAAACAGCAGAGCGGATGAGCGCTCCACTCCTCCTCTTCGTCATTATTGATTTCCTGTGCTTCGAAAAAATTTTTGGCGGCAAAACAAATTGCGGATCTCTTCTTTCCAATCATCCGGCAATAATATATAAAATTTTGAAATAAATTTGAGAGGTCGACCAGCCATCGATTGTTCGATCTTACGTGGAATCACCCAGCTTTTTTAAGGAGCAGGTGTTCGCTTGATTTCATATTTGTAAATAAGATTCGGCGCCTACTGAACATTGACTTGAAGCGATGTAATATAAACCGTATGGTTTTGCCATGCAGATGAGTAAGATAAAAAAGTTTCAGAAATAACTTGTGCTGTTGTTGTGGCTGAAAGTAACGAGCATTGATCCATAAGGCCAGGGCAAATGGCTCCGTCGGCAGTCTCAGGTCAGCAGGAATCCTACACGGTCTGAACTGGTCGTTGTCTTTGCGCGCTTCATTGATAGGCTTTCTTTACCATTATCTTATAGCAAAGTGCATAGTGATCTAAATCTTACAAAGAGGGCTGGCTCTACAAATGCAGAGTGCTCGAAATCATTCTCCAATTTTCTAAACACACAGCTTCTTTCGTTATCATTTAGTAGGACACATAGCGCTCCTAAAGTGTCCATATTGTATTTGCAAAATATTAGGTTCTCGGAATGCCTTCGGAGACAGAATATTCTTGTCTCTCTTGAATGTACGTAAACACGAAAAAAGTTATTTCGATCAATTATATTAAATTCTCTGCTCATTTAATGACTTCTGCCGCTTAATAACGACCAATGTGCAATATCTGGCTTGTCGTTGTAGACGTTCCGTTAACAAAGGTCACCAATGACATTCACAATTTACTCCTAAAGCAAGGAGCGCAAAGTATCGCTACGAGTATCCCTGCACTCCGTGACCCTCACCGTCGACATCAAAGGAATTACGCACTGAAGACACACATGAGTAGTCTCATGTGTGCCTCATGTGTGTCACACACACTTTGACAATTTCCACGATACACTCATGAACAGATGGAACAGATGGGGCAGAAAGGTAAAAAGTTGGGCGAGTTGGTATTGGTTCATTCATGATAAACAGAAGGGTGCGATAACACGGTACATAGCGCATCGTCCCATGTCCACCTTCTTTGTGTACCAGATCGGGCAGTTTCCCTAACCTTTACAAGCTTAACAAGACTGAGAACACCTCGTTCGGTCCTTGCTTATTCTTTCCTGTTGATACTTTATTAGGCCAGCCTTTGCTTAGTCTTTGAAGTAAACGCTAAATAGTGTAACAGTATCTGGGATTAACTGAGAAGAAAGCGCAAAACGGCGGCTTGGTTGATCCGAATGTGTAAGCTGGATGATTCCGCTGTTAGCCAGTTGCCATCAAAGATTGCGGTTAACCAACCAACTTTATGAATGTTTCAGTAACGATGTAGGCAACATTTTACACTTGAGTAGGGCACCGTGTTTTCGGCGTTTATTTTTCTTCAAAGTGGGCGGGTGTTTATCAGCGTTTATATTTTTGGCAGGAATTCTTTCTCGTATCTGAATTCTTTCTCGTAAATTCTCAATTCTCCGAAATTCGGAGTTTTGCATTGTTCTCGCAGCCCTAAAATCTTAGATAAGTTCATATCTGAATACTAAAACATCAAAACACACGAATCACATTTTTTTCTAGTAGGTCTGAATGCACAAAAACATACGCACAAGCGTAATACTTGAACACATAACAGTTGTAATTGTGCGTATAATAACATTATGCTTGTAAAGCATGCAAGCATACTTTGCGAAGCTGCTGTCAGTGATCAAAGCGCGCTCCTTTCGATTGACGACTCTCAGCTTTGGAATTGCCCTTTCAACGCTAGCGCTAGGAACAAGAAGCGCCAGAAGACGCCACGCGCAGGGAGAAAGCACTGGCCACTGGACATTATGAAGTCTCTAGAACGGCGGCGGTTGAACAATGTTACATATTTCATAGCACTAATAGTTCGCAAAATCGCTCAGGAGCTCACTCATGTCGTCAGTTTCAAGAAGCACTAATTGAAAAATAGGTTTTGAACGCACAGGGCAGCTCATGATTCACATTCGGATTCACAATTTGAACACGGTACCAAAACGATTGTTTGGTTCGCACAGGTTCCTCTCAGATCTCTGTCTCGACTTTTCGGCGACACCAGCATAGTGTCCATGTCTCTGACAGTCATGAAGCGGTCAGTCTCGTGAAGGAGGTCCAACAGACTTGTGACATCTCATGCGAAGACCTCGGTTGGATCACGCCATTAAATGATGAGTGCGTGCAAACGAACCCTCAGTATGGGATAAACTTGGTGTACCAGGGTACTCTCTGCCTCAAGTTCCTTGATGATTGAGAGCACGGCACACGAATTGGTCATCAGAATGCTCATCTTAACGAGCAGTCGTGCACAGGTTCAGGCGATGAAATGAGACTATGTAGTTTCTCACACTTCGTTCCCTTGGCTTCGTCGCTTCTCAAGAAAAGCAAAATGACGCGCTAGTAGTCCAAAATATCTTCTAGAGTTTTATAAAAAGAGAACCACCTCGCGATTTGATGAACATTCCCATGGCCTAGCACACAAGACCAAATTTACGGCGCAGCTCCCGCGATGACTTCAACAGGGGAGAAAAGTGCAGAACGAAATCGTGAACTACGTTAAACGAGCTTGTCCTGATTCTAACCTCCACAGCGTTGTTGAGTAGGTGTGAAGTGAAGCGCCTTGAATTCGGGGTTGGAGGGTTGCAAGTCCTTGCGAAGCTTCTGCATGTAAGAAGCTGAGTCGGCGCACAATACAGCTCCGTCGCCTAATACAGCTACCCGCAGTAAACTTTAAATCGGTCAAACAAGATATATCAATGAGCCCTTAGAACTTGCCCTGTCGATAAAGAACGAAACCAGGCCATATTGGCACTTGAAATCGGAGTTTATCGGATCAATCGGAATTGTCAAAAATGTTACCGTGGAAATTTTATGGGATTTTTTCGGATGAAACTGAAAACACGGAGCCCTACCCCTGAGTCACCGCACGAATAGACCGCGGCGCCGACAGAGCCTGTTGACGTGCAAAGTTAGGTTGAGTGACGCCACGCTTTTATTGCGATAGCAATTATATGGACAGTCTCGGCTGGATTTTGCCGTCGCCGTCGCCGTCGCCGCCGTCATGCACCGTATATGTATAAGTATGTATATATATATAAAGGCCCCAAAGAAAAATAACTCAGAAAAATGCTTCCGAAGCGCGGAATCGAACCAGGGACCTTTTGCTCCGCAGCGAGCGGCGCTATCCACTACGCCACGAAACGCAGATCCTCCACGTAGCTAACGGCGAGCGTTATATACACACCATTTAGCGCTGGACGGACTCGGAGACAGCAGGCGATAATAAGCGTTTCTTCATTACCAGCGAGGTGGCGCTAGGAGCCCGACGGGCGCATTTAAAAGTCGTCGGCGAGCTCGCTCACTTCTTCTTATATTTGCGCATGGGAGAAGCTTGCCCTTCCGCTGTCTGCTCGCGCGGTTTTCTCGTGGCGAGGGGTAGAGGAATGTTTCACGCTTTCACCGTGATGTCCGCGCTCATATTACGGCGCGTACGAATGTCACTCGAGCTGAGGGACGCCGCCAAACGAACAAACAGAAGATGAGCGCGAACTATCAAGTGTCACAGCTCGACACTTGAAGCACGCTAGTTTCCTTCGCTGCTTCGGCCGCCTTTGCAACAGAAGCGCTGTTCAAACTGAGAGTATCCATTGGCGAGCCTCACTTCGTATAGCATTAGTTCCTTGCTATCGCATTCATTGCTTCGCCCTTGCGGCGAAACTGTGACTTTTTTCCTACTTTTTTAGATGCGAAGCAGCTTTAGCGCTGGGCTTTGTCCGTAGTTCCATTGGCGACCGTCCGCTTTCTAAAACCTACCATAGCCATCTGTTCTTCGACCGCCTTGATGATGATACGTGCAGAGCACCCGCTCGCGCCAAGGAAAAGTCTTCTTCGTCTTGTTCTTCGACCGCCTTGATGATGATACGCGCAGAACACTTTAGGGGGAGGGGACGCACATGCGCTCGAGCTCATCGCGGCGTTGCGCAGGAGAGAATTTCGGCATGTCTAGCCCGCGTTTCAGAGGAAGAGGGAAAAGGGGGAGGGGAGAGGGAGAGTGGAGAGGGGTATGCGAGAGGGGGAGGGGAGCGGGGATGTGGAGAGGGGAAGGGGAGAGGATATGTAGAGAGGGGAAGAGGAGATGGTGAGTGGAGAGGGGGAGTGGAGAGGAGGTGTGTGGAGAGGGTATGCGCATGCGCAGTAAGGGCGGTCACGCCGCACACCAACACCACCACCACCACCGGATTGAGCTCCGCCTTAAGATACTTCGCATCTAAAAAAATTGGCGGTAGCTCAGTGGGCTAAACGCCCGCCAGCCATCGTCGCGGACAGAGGTGTTGGTTTCGTGGTTTACCGATGATTTCCTCCGGAGCTTCGCCCCACTCATCATCATTCCCCCCGTGGATACGCTGTGATTTTTTTAGGGGCGAAGCTCCTTAAGGCGGCACCCGTTCGTCCCTCGTAGTCGTCGTCATCGTAGTAGTCCGTAACAAGTCTTACGCTTTGACCTCCAAGGTGGTGCCGGTGGGAGATTTCTCCTGTGCGTTGTTGAACAATAAAAAATTCGCAGCGTGCGCGTTAACTAAAAGCCGAATTCTTCTGTCTCTCATTCCCCATTAGCAGCCATTGGCATGTTCCAGTAGGAAACGTTAGTAGAAGTAGAAGTGCAAGTGTTAGCTAAAAGCCGACTTCTTCTGTCTCTCATTCCCATTAGCAGCCATTGTTTACCTCCAAGGTAGTGCCTGGTGAGATTTCTCCTGTGCGTGATTAAACAATAAAAATTTTGTTCAAAACGCCGTTGATTGATGAAATAAACCAACGAAAGACGCCAGATGTTTTCTAAAAGCAGAACGAAAGAACGCCAGATGTTTTTCTTAAAGTGTAGTAGTAGTAGTTGTATGTAGCCACCTCGCCCGATCGTCAACGGGCGAGGTGGACCGGCAACGGCGCGAGGACCCTGCCGTACGAGAGTTAAATCACACTAAAAGACATACTTTGCGGGCGATACACTCTAGTGAGCTTTCAACTTTTCGTCTTAATGTACATGATAAAGAAATTATTTCTACGAAAAACGCAAGGCACACCTTGAGCAATATATTTGGTTTTGGGACGCTAAATGGAACCATGAGGCGATGCGAAGCCGGAGCACTTGCACGATCGCGTTCCGTTGGCTTTCGTTGGGCATGCTACCGACCTCGCGTCGTGGAACGCGCGTCCTGTCTTCCCTCTAGCCTTGCCTTTAATTCGCACAGGGCGAGCGGGGAATGCGGTCGCTCTTGGCGCTCTTTCGCTCGGGAGCGGACTTCTTCCTTGCATTTCACCGATCACAAGTGATAATGAAGGGACCACGTAAACCAACAGTACAATAAAAGTTTGATGTTTAATATATACACGATGTTTCACACTCTTTATATTATGTACTGGGCGCATTTCACGGAAGAGTTTCACGGTTTACAGATGATTCCCTCCGTAGCTTCGCCCCACTTATCATCATTCACCCCGTGGATATGCTGTGATTTTTTTCCTATGCGTCTACCGTAAACTGCTGGATGTCTCTCTCTTTGGAAATGGTTGTCTTGCTTGGCGTAAATCTTTATTTTACCAAGGAGATTTTCGCGCCATTTCATATTTAGAAAAAAAGATTCGGCGTCTACTGTAAATGGAATTATGGTGGTGTAATGGAACGTAAATAATTTTGGCGTCCAGGTGAGTGAGACAAAGCAAAGTTTCATGAAATCCTTGTGAAATTGTTACGGCTGAAACGAATGAGGCTTGCGCTGTAAATCTAGGATTGACGTCTTCGTTGGCGGTGCCGTTCGAATATACGTTTCTTCGAGCGAAGATAATCGTTCACTTTCTTGCAGTGTTTCCAGACGCTACCGAGCTAACAAGCAAAAAATCATCACAAAAGAGGCAGTTTAATTATAATAAAAAATATCACTCAAATATGAAGGGAAGCTGAGAAATCACCCAAATATTTAGTACAGCGAAAATATGCGCATCTATGACTGAAAGCACATGTTTTCTTTTTAACGTTGTCTCCAGGGTACTTCATTCGGTTGGATGCGCGTATGCCTGTGCATATTTAAAGGGGTCATGAACCACTTTTCCAAGTAATGATCTAATGACCTCAGTATCGGATTCTACTGCCTCCCGAAACGATTGCCGCAAAAATTTCTCAAATCCGTCAAGAATGAGCGGAGTTACGGGGGTTTGGCGCACGCTCTCAGTGCTTTCTCTCTTTTCTCGTGCGGATGAGCGCACTGGAAGCTACACGTGGAGGGATGGCACGGGGGTAAGAAGTTACGTCAGCGCGCGTCATGAAACGCGATCGCTCTCCCGCTGTGATTTGCGTGCGCGAGTGCGGCTACCGTGTACTGAGGAGTGCGCGGCGCCGGCAAGTGGCGGCACTCCGTGGCGAGAAGCGCATCTGATTCGAACTCCGCTCTCGATTTATGTCGGCTATCGGCCAATGAGGATGCTATGTCTTTTACGACGCGGCGATGCAGATCGCGACGTCAATCGGTAGACGCCCCGCCCACCAACGAGAGTGAGAACCGGCCTCTGTTTGAAAAGAGGGCGCCTGAGAAAACAGCAAATTCGTGTTCCGCTTGTAGCCTTTACGTGGCGCGCACGACTGCAATATTTGGCTGAGCAGTTCATAGCCGTGTAATAGCTGAGTTCATAGCTGAGCAGTTCATAGCCCTTTACCGTAACTTTTTGATTCCCCCAAATTATGTCTGACTTCAACACTCAGCTACTCAATATCATCGACGAACACGCTATTAGTGTAAGACAAATGTGCTAGTGTTGAACGTTATGATTACTAAAGTAACTATAGTTGCTGGGAAAATGCAAATAAGCCCAAAATATGCCACAAGTGACTGGAAAATTCTACAAGGAAATCGGCGGACAAAGAAGCCGCACTCAGCTTATTATAAGCGCAACTGGGAACTCCTGTTTGTTTCATTTATGCTTCGTTCCGTACATAGCAGTCAACAAATTGGAGGCTAGCCAAACTTCTTTTAGTAGAAATGTTCGCATCTAGCAATAGTTTACTTTTGTCTCACACCCACCCACGTTGTGATTAGCTTCAGCAGTTTCATTTTTATCCGGAGTGAGAACTTGGAAGTTTTTGTGGCCTATAGATGAACAAGTCTGTTATACGACTGTCCTGTATCTTTTAGCGCTTCGTGGTCTTTGTATCTTGTTTTTCGTTTGAAGAGACGCTCTTACGCGCATGCCCTTGCTCTGCCCACACGAGCACTTACAACGACAAAACGCGGCTAGAGGAAGCGTGGAGTGATACATTTTGCTGAACGAACTTCATGCGTAGCCTCCACAGCTTTGCCTGCCATGTGTGGAACGGAGTATTAGGGATCGCTTATTTCATTTAAAGTTTATAGTTTGAAGTTTATCTTAACATTGTGAGAATACGAGTGACATAGTTCATAAGTGTTACAGAAGGAGGTCCCAAAGCAAACACTCTCAGGTGGACCTCCTGTCGATATTGCTTTGATTGAATACAGGACAAACAAGTGGCGAGCAATAAAAAAGCATATTGGAAACACGAAATCGAAAAATAAACACTTAAGGCAGCTGCGCACTAGTGGTGCCCAGCCTGAAGGAAGTGCGGAGCCGGGCAGCCTTCTTTGTTTCTCTTCGGTTTTGTCTTTTGTTATACATCTCTCTCTTTCTTTTTCTTTTTTTTTCGTTTTTTCTGTATATTTCTGTGTTTATTTCTATTTTTATTTCTATTTTCCTCTTCCTTTCTCTCTTTTTCCATTTCTCGCATGCTCCCTCGTTGTTTTCAATTTTTATACACGTTTTTACCTGCGTTACGCCAAGCTGTGACAGCATACGACAGCCCGGGCACCTAAGGTGCTCCGTACTTATCATCACGGCGCTGGAAGAAAAAGAGAAAAAAGACTTCTCCTTCGCGGGATCGCTGGCTTAAAATATGCTGCAGATGGCTATGATATAAGTGGTTTTGCCTGCGCTACGCCAATCGATGACAGCATACGACAGCATACGGCAGACCGGGCACCTAAGGTGCTCCGCACTTATTCATCATCACGGCGCTGGATGAAAAGGAGGAAGAAGACTTCTCCTTGGTGGGAGTTTCACATCCCGCCGTTTCGCCTCACTGCGCCGAATAATTCTTGAGAGACCGATTGGCATGCTCGGATTGGCAGTTGATACACCCACTCTTTTATCGTTTGGAGCCAGTCAGTTGGGTGCGGGCCGCAGTGTTATTCTGTCAACGCTACATAAATTCATTCAGGCAACCGGAAGGATACGCTGCTAGTGGTACCGCCAGTCACATCCAATTCCTTGACCCCCTTCTTTATTTTTGCTAATTTGTTTATATATTATGGTTTATCGAAAGCTTCTGCCCCTTTCACTTTTTTAAGGAATGTTATTATAGTTCTTATCTAATTTCTCTTTTTTGTTATTTTTTAGCAAACGTTGTGTAAACCATTTACATTATAAAGTACAGTGTGGCCAATCCCGCTTGTGGGTATGAGCCAAGATCTAGGCGATAAAACAAGACAAGTTTGGACGCGGGGGGATCCTGTGCTGTTCACCAGACCAGGCTTGTATTCAAGACCTACTGAAGTGCACTACTTTTGCCTCACATCCGGTGAGTGGTTTTATCGCACCTCATCTAGCATGTTGCAAAGGTTTAGACCGCGGAGTAGACATAAGCCTAAGTCCAGCAGAAGTCTTGGACATTTTTTTCCCCTGCAGGAGTAATTTCTGTGTACCGGTGTACCAGACAAGTAGACAATACGAAAGTCCCTACTGAAACATTGATCGCCACATTTGCTGGGACAAATCGCCCTTCGGAGATGAAGGTATGGCCGCTTATCTACAGGGTCGAAGCTCTAGCTCCTCGTCATTTACAGTGCTCTAAATGCTGGTGTTATGGACACAGTGCAAGCGGTTGTCGTTCTTATACTCGATGCCGCATCTGTGGGGCCGAACATAGTGCTGATGAGTGCCAGTCAGGCAATGAGACATGTTGCTCATGTAAAGCAAATCACTCTGCTGACGATCCCAGCTGCTCTGCGAGATCGAAAGAACTTCATGTGCTAGAAATTATTGAAATGAGACGATGCTCTCGTCGAGAAGCTCTAGCGGAAGTTCATAACAGGACACAGGGATATGCCGGTGTAACAGCCCGTCAGCGTCTCGGCATGGACGCAACATTCTTCCACTCCATTTCAGCTGTGGTAGAGAAGGCGGTAGAAAATGTTCTCGAAAAATTTCTACTAAATCTGTCCGACTCATTGACTCAGGTTATAACTTCCCAGTTGGCTGGTGTTTTTGAGGCGATCACAAAGCCCTTCCAAACTCCTACCGCTCCAATCAATAAGCCTGCTGAACATCAGGTTGTTGCCCCCACCAATTATGGAGCAGGGCCGTCTTCCTCTCAGAAGACTGATCAAGATTACATCTCTGATTCAGATTCAATGGGCAGTTGGGACGCTGATATGGATGCCCGTAACCTCAAACGCACTAGATCGCCTACTAACAAGCTCCATAATTCTTCGAATCCAAAAACAAAGAAGTGTGTGAAGGAATCAATGACTAGGACTGACTTGTTGAAAGAAAGTATTTTAGAGCAGGCAGTCTCCGCTACTCGTCTATCATCATAGGGTGTCTTAGGGTGCTTCAGTGGAACTGCCGTTCAATTCTCTCTGCAGCTACAGATTTATTATACCTTACTTCTCAGCAATCTCCCGACGTTGTACTTTTACAAGAAACTTGGTTGTCAGCTGATCAGAACTTTTATTTAAAATATTATCAATGCTTTCGATTGGACAGAAACTCACATGGTGGAGGACTAACTGTTTTCATTTCCTAAAAATTTTGCCATAGAGCGAAGATAGCTTATAAAGCAATGTCGTCTGACTATGAAGTTTTGGTAGTGGAATTAAACGTTCCTGGCTGCGCTCCACTATCCATAGTTAATAACTATTTTCCGGCTGGGATACATGATGAAAGCGCTCTTGATGTCACTCTGAGCTTTTGCAAAAGAACATTCTGTTTGCGGGAGACTTCAACTCCCATCATGTGTCATGGTGTTTCCTCACAGACACATCGGGAAAACGGTTATGGGACTGGACTAACACAAACAACTTTATATGCTAAATTCCAAAGTTGCCACTTTTGTTCGATGTACGTCGAGATCTGTCTTAGATTTAACATTCGCTAGCTCAAACGTTTTAATCTCTTTTGGACTGTGCTTGATACTGCTACAAGTAGTGATCACCGTCCACTTGTATTTGAAGTCAAGATCCCAGTATTATCGGTAGACTACCAGGCGCAAAATTTTGTAAACTACTCCAAATTTAAAAAGAATTTACAGTCAACTTTGTCATCATTGTCTAGTATAGAGAGAAATGTTAAAGCTATGAGTATTTGCTCAGTTTTAAAACTTACCATAACAAAATAACAGTTCACTATATCGTCAGCAAAAGGAAATTCAGTGTGTGCATGGTGGAATTCGAATTGTGCAAGAGATTATAGACGCCGAAAAGCGGCCTGGATGAAACTTCTTATAAACCAAAGTCCTACTAATTGGCGAAATTATTTGTACGCTAAAGCTATGTTCAGAAGAACAGTATTAATAGCGAAAGATGAATATGACGAAAAACTATATAATTTTCTCTACAAGAGTGGTAATAAAAAAGCTCTGTTTAGATTTCTTCGTAGTCGTAAGGCTATTTCTGCACCCGTAAACATTGACTCGGTTATTCTTTCACCTAAGGAATTGGCAGATTTATTAACTGAAATTGCATCGGGCCTTGAAAAGCGATTTACATCACAGTTACAACTAAAGTTTGTAAAGCATTCATGTGTGAACGATTTTATCGAAGTAAATATGGAAGAACTTGCGCATGTCATTCGCCTTCTCCCTAATTCAGCTCCAGACCCAGATGGAGTTACGCCAGAAGTGTTAAATATTTTATTTGATATCTCTCCAGACGATGTTCTTAACGTCGTAAACCACTCCCTTAGAAATGGCTGGATTCCTCCTGACTGGAGACTTGCAAAAATTGTTCCCCTTCTTTAAAAACAGGGAGCGGGAATGCAGATAGACAACATTAGACCAATCGCTCTAACGTCCCATATCGTTAAATTAATAGAAGGAATTCTATACATAAGAATTATGAAGTTTATCACAGATAATGCAATACTGAGCGCGTGCCAGATTGGATTTCGGCCCGGTTGCTCGATATGGTGTGCACATGTCGATTTAGAGGCTCGTATAAAGCTTGCCCGGCACAGAAGACAATTATTGGCTTTAGTACCCTAGATTTAGCCAATTCATATGATAGCGTTGAACATATCATTCTCCTTAATGCCCTCAACGAATTTATATTTCCGCCATATATTACAAATTGGCTGTACGAATTTAAAAAAAACAAAATTTTATTGCTCCCAACGAGGCGTTTCTACGTCTAAATATATTCAACGAGAGGTGTTCCCCAGGGCTTTGTTCTTTCGCCTGTTTTATTTAATATCTTGGTAAATCCGATTCCACTGTGTGATAAGGTACAAGTGTATGTATACGCAGATGACATTGCGTTTTTCGCATCTGATTATGACGTACATTTACTCCATTCAACGTTGCAATCATATTTAGCAACATTATACACCTGGTTTGAAGATATTCGAATGCAGCTAAACGTTACCAAAAGTGCCATAATTGTTTTTCCTTTAAATATGCCTGCTAATATTTCTCTTCACTATCGGCAAGAAAGAATTCCCCAAGTGGACTGTATTAAATATCTGGGAGTAATATATGATGAAAAACTGAGCTGGCGTAGTCACATTGAACATGTTAAATCTAAGGCCACACGCGCTGTCGGAATGATAACTAAATTTGGTCGGCTCCGTTCCGGGCTACGCAGAGATACTCTGATCATAATTTACCGTATGTACGTTCGCCCGATTCTTGAATTTGGTTGCGTGCTTTTTTTCTGGTGGGCCAGCATACAAGATTAATCCTTTGGTTATCTTACAGCGCCAAGCTCTTCGGAGTTGTCTTGGTGTTCCTAAATTTACAGCTAATAGCATGTTGTATCAAGAAGCTCGGGTACCCACTCTTGCTTGCAGATTCCGTTTTTTGACAGTTAAAACATATTTAAAATTATATGAGGCTACTCCAAGACGGTTGCAATTCGTATTTTTTGCTGAATCGAGTGCTTTTTTCAATGAGCACTGGTCCCATCTTCATAAACCTCAGATTTTGTTTGTTCACACATTACTGGAACCCCTAAATGTTAATATCTCCAAAATCATTCCATTAGATAAATCCATATCTAATGTAACAATTGAATTCGACGACATATTTCCAGCAAATGACAAGCTCTTGCCCTGTAAGTATTCAAGTGGTGTATTCGAAGCTCACCTCTTACAATTAGGAATTAATAATGTAATTGCAACAGATGCATCCATGAATGATAAGAGAGCAGGTGTGGGTATCTTCTCCCAATCATTATCCTGGTCATATTCATTACGCCTTCCAGATTATACTCCTATATTTGAAGCGGAGTTAACGGCAGTTATTTTAGCCATTCAAAAACTTCCCGCAAATTGAGACAGTTATTCTAAACACATTCAGATCATTAATTCCCATAAACATTCGCCTAGTGAGGCTCATATGGGTTCCAGGTCATCGTGGAATATTTGTAAACGAGATGGCTGACTCACTCGCGAGAGTATCCCCTGAAGGCCCAGTTTTGTCACTTTGTGCCTCTTACAGCTTATGTCACAGCGGCGAGGTTCAGAAAATTTTCTCTTATTGAAGATTCAGAAAAGATTGAAGTACGGAATTCAGAATATTCGCACTTGCATTTTGCATGGGATAATGAATGGTGTCCCACGCGTAAATTGGAAGTATCCATCACTAAATTAAGATGTCGTATTCCACCGCTTAATTTCTATTTAAACAGGTCTGGTCTGGTCCCATCCATTTTGTGTCCCAACTGTATTGAACCCGAAAATATCGACTAAGATGCCACGTTTTAAAAACCAGATGAAAAAATGCTTTGAAATTTTATTTAAAAAATTAGGAATACCACTAAGTACTCTAAATATCCTCTCCTTTGAGGCTGCTTCATTGGAATTCAGTAAAAGGAACGTCTGCGGGGCCCTCTGCGAATTCCTGATTGACACGATGAGATTACCTTGCTAATCCATTGTTTATCAATTTATTGTGTCCCATCCCCTTTCCCCGAAAACAAAATCTTATTTATTTCGTTATTTCCTTTTCTCGTATCACGAGAATCACTTTATTCTACTTGAAAAATGCCACCTTTCCTTTTCCCTGATTTTCTTTTTTTAACTCAATGTTCCAATTGATTGTAACCGCCGGCTTCTTGGCCAATCCCCCGGTGTGGGTGTGAGCCAAATGCAAGGATCAAGCAAGCAAGCAAGAAATCGCTGGCTCAAAGAATGCTACAGATGGCTATGCTATAAGTGGTTTGGCCAGCGTTATGCCAAGCAAAACAACGTCGTAGGGCAGGTGACTCCGAATTTCGAGCCCAGGAAATTGAGCAAAGATATAGGAAAGGGAAGCAATGTTAACGAGGAGGGAAAGGCCACCAGTTCCGATAATTCAACAGTCATCGCACGACTAGTGCGTAGTTGCCCCAATTTTTTCATTGTGGTGGCTGGAGCAGCGTTCGTGAACAGTGGCGCCGATGATTTTGTGCGTTCCCGGTAGACCACGCATGCATCATAAGCTGTGGCCAAACTTAGCAGTAATGATGCTACAGCTACGAAACTACAATAATTAAGTTACTTTTACTGTACTAAGTAATGTACTGAATTACTTTTGTGGGATGGTAATTTTGTAATGTGAAGAAATGCTTCAAGCGAGCAAATTCAAGCAATGAGAAATCTTATGCAATACAGTGTTAGCCTTGTCCTAGGTTGTTTCTTGTTTAATGACATGGTTTTGTAGGGACAGGTTTCGCTTTGCACTGCCATATGGAGGTTATGCGCTGCGTCCAGGCGCAAAGATTTTGATGCCTAATTGGAAAAACTACCAGTGCTTCACCGCCGTTCGGAACGCAGACATCGGCACACAATGTCCGTGTACGACCTTAGAACAGCCAGAAGAATGCAAAAGAAGATTCAGTGTCGTATAGTAAAGTTGGCCTCCGAAGGTCGGGGAATGTTTTGTCAGACATTAGACCCCCTGAATCCCCTATCTCACACCTGAAATCCGGTGTGTGGTCTGCGCTGCCTTTCTGAACGGCGTTTTTCGTTCAAGAGGCTGGCGCTCTTCTTAAAGTAGCGAGACAATGTTGTCGCAGAAGTCGTTTGCGCGAGGATCGAATACCGAGTGGTTTGTCCAGATGTTCTGAGCGATAGTGACGTACCTCATTCTCGTGACGGCCGCATGAACAACGGAGGAACTTACAATGGAGGACTTTGAGGCGGCACTAGCCCTATGTAGATGTTCCTCACTGGGGCGGAGAGAGCTGCTACGTTTGTACAGCGCACCCTGGCAAGAGGAAAGCGTTCCTGACGAATGGAAGATACGTAGCCTGGTACCACTTCTGAAGCAAGGCAAGTCGCCACTTGATTTGCCTTGTACCACCCTACTGCACTGGCCAGCTGTGTGGGAAATATTATGGAACGGATGATCCTTAGCCGCCTTGAGTGCTACCTTCAACAATACAAAATTTATCCAAACTCCATGGATGGCTATCGACGTGATCGATCATCAATCGGTAATGTTATTGATCTTGTTGCATATTTGCTGCAGTGGAAATCACGCGAGCGTTCGTCTGCAGCCTTGTTTGTAGACGTAACAGGCACATACGATAACCTGCTACACAAGGCCATTCTCGATTCCCTTGAGATGGTGGGCCTTGCTGGTCGAGTTTTCCATGAACGAACACGTGTTTGCCATTTCGTTAAAGATTGTCAGTGGGCTAGTTGGTTTGGAAGCATTCAAACGAAAAAACGTGTGTTCACTTCGCCCGGTCTCTTTTGCGCCTTACCTATTTTTTTCAAGTAATGAACCAATACTTCAGCAACACGCCTTGCTGAGCTTTTTATTACTTTCGTGAAGTAAAATTATGTGGCATCACTGAAGCAAATGCGATTGTTACGCTTGATCAAAACAGGCGCGTGAGTAAGTACGTGTAAACCCAGAGATCAGAAACTATCCGTGTAATATATGAGCATTCGCGCCACACATTTAGCGGCTGAAAGGATGTAAAGGATATAGCGCTATAAATATGATGGCAGGTTCCATTTATGCACAGAATTAGTATTCACATAAAAATTTCCTGCTAAAAGCATTCGTGCGGGAATGTGTGGGTGAATTCTGATGCTGGATACATCAGTGAAGCCGGCCGACCAGTGGCAAAACATTTACAAAACAGAAGTACTTTCATATTAGCCCATGAAATTATTGGTGTGTTATAACGTTTCAACATTTTGATAGCGTTCAACAACTGGTCAACGAAGTGGCCATCTAATGTGAGTCAGTCATTATTGTAAAGACCACAATTTTGGTAGAAAACTGACTGCGCTAGTGATAGTTGTTAGCTAGTTATTTTCATAGCAGAAACTAATAAGAGAATGCAAGCTATTCAGTCGTCGATACTTCGCGCCCCGAATCGTACGTGCGGCATTACTACGATACAATATTTGAACTTTGTTATTTGCGCTGGTACACAAATCCATGTAGCGGCTTTATACAGCTTAGGCTCCAAACATTCAAGCGCCTAATGCTCTATTGCATTACAATTGTATCCCGTGTTTAGGAAGAAAAAGCACATGAACGAAACTACTCAGAAGCGCGCACGCGTGATATTCCGGCAATGAAACGCATACGTAGCACGCTCGACGTTTGATTGATACGTAGAATAAATGAGTGTAATGTCGGTAATGCTTATGTCGATCGTATCTTTATTATCAGCGTGTGTCATACGTGTTCTTTGTTATGGTCTGTATGTGCGCTTAGTAATCATTGGTCATCAGCTTGAGTGCCGACGGGCGGCAAAAAGTGCCGAATATTCCCGGCAAAACTGTCACTGAGCTCTACACTATCTGAAGGATGGAAAAATGGGCTCAATATTAGCCGCTGAAAGCGAACGGCCAAGCGAACGTCGGCTAAAGCGTGGCAAAATTGGTGCACTATTAGCCGGTGAAAGCCAACGGCTCAGCCGACATAGGCTGAAGAACGGGAACGCTGGCCCTATATTTAGCGATGAAAGCTACTGGCGCGGCCGATATCGGCGGGACGGCGGCAAACAAGGCCCATTATTGCCAATGGAAGACCAATATTGACGAAGGGTGGCAAAGCCGGCCCAGCATTGCCGGCCAAATTCAACGGCGCATCCAATAGTGGCTTACTGCCGGCAATATTGGGCCGAGATTGGGCCTCGCATGGCCGCCGTAAAACCAATATCGGCGCCATGTTGTGTGGTGCCTGAGTAAGCACGACCCCAAGTATTCCACTCCTTGTTTACGGACGCGAAAAGACGATCTCTGTAGACTGTTTGAAACCCCCTCACGCGGACCCTGGCAACGCCATCTGAATCCGACGCTAGTTCTTCCGATACACATTTTCAAGGTTCGGTGAAGGGGAAGAATAAAGCTATAGCTTGAAGATGGAACACGGGTATACACCTCACCGAGTTAGGCCGATATCTTGGCTTTTCTCCCACTGTGTTATAGCCAACGAAGCGATCATAAATATGACGCCATCACCAAATGATTGAGGGGGCTGCTCATACTAAATTTGGTATTTTAAGCTTCAACATGGTTTCCGTTGCGTTTCTTCAAAAGTTTGATGTAAGGTTAAGTTTGTCATTAGGAATGTATAGACTGGGAATTTTAATAACTGATAAACCTCCAGTTAATAAGCGTGGTCATGAAAAAGTAAAACTGCCAAGCTTGGCAGTTTTGCTTGGGTAGAGTCACCGCTTGGGTACTCTACGTGAGATTGCGTCACGTGATACTTATTGCCCACGTCCTTCAGTTCTTTTGTGCCTCATGGTGGGTGGTTTTGTAACTTTCATCGAAGATTTTGGTGTCTACATTCATTTGTGTTCTGCTCAGTGCCCACGTGCCACTTTGGGCGTCTTCCGATTGCCGCGGGGAATTTGGTCTATGGCCCAAACATTGCGAGGCAGTTGCTGGTGGACCACGTATCTTTGTTACGATGAACGATATTACGCAGAAATACGATCGTTGTTCTTCAATGGCCTGCTTTCTTTGGGAACTCGAAGGCAAATTATGTCCGGAGATGCCTAAGGTATTTTACTAAATTGCTGGAGCGCTGCCGCAACTATGTCGAAGGAACGGCAGTTCCATTGCAACATCTCCAATTGTTTCAGCAGTCTTGGTTTTGCTTGTTCGAGTGTGTTAGCCATCATTCCAACTCGCTATTCCTGCTTGCGACATATTTCTGGCAGAGCCTTCCGTACAAGCTATGCGGTTGTTCCTCTTGGTTTTCACCGATCTGGCGCCGACTAACATGACATTCTTTTTAGTGGTCTTGGGTTCAGGTACGGATTTTAGCTCCTGCGTCACTTTTTGCATTTGCGTCTCAACGTCTGCCATTATTTTTACTACATATCTTAGCGTCTGTGACTGGCTTAATTATCATCACGTGCATTAGTGATTTAGTGGTGTCTGCCAATAATATGTCAACTTGGCCTATATACAATTTGACTTGGCTTTGGTTGGCTTGGTTCGGTACCCGTGAAGGTGTTGTTGGATGGTATATCAGCGGTTCTGCAACCAACCGTCTTCGGTCTAATTCGGGATGTTGTGTTTACCTTGCAAGTCTTCCCCCTGAATATTCTTATCGCTTCACTGTCGTTTTCTTTGCTTGGTCTCTAGGTTCGCGCACCCATGTGATCTCCGGATTCTATGCTTCACAGCCGGGACCGTACTGTTTGCTTCTTTTGTGTTTTGGAGCACTGAAAAATACAACTTTTGCCCAGCTCACTTGTAGTTTCTGTGGCTGCAGTATTTGCAATGAGTGTTGGCAATTGTGTTGCCGTGGAGGTATATATTCCTGGATGGAAGGCTACTTCTTTGTTGGGAGGATGCCTGTTGTCTCAACTCACTTTCCTGGTTAGTATTTATTCCATCCTCACTCTCCTGTGGCGTGACTGACAATTAGTGTTCTTGGCACGAGGGCTACTTAGTTGCCGCCAGCATTCGGGGCTGCCGGTCTCCCGGGGAGCCGTCTTGTACACGTTGCACGTCAGTACGGAACACAAATTCACGAGAGAACGAGAGGGGAGCAAAAAACCAATAAGGAAAGCGGAAGCGCCGCGGAAGAATTCGTCAAGTTTCTATTGTGGGCTTGGAGACCGTATAGGGAATTCAGCGGGAAGAAATATCGAGTTTTATAAGTGAATATTGTTATATGGGCGCATTGTTTTTCAAAGCTTGAAATTGAAGGGTCTGATGACTTTAACAACATCTGTGTGTTAATGTCTTGATTGGGCGCCAGCTTGTACCATAATATTACGAGGTGTCTGGCGGTAGCGCCGTTGACCTGTATCGCAAACTGTCGGCTCGGGATTGGATTACGACATACACATAGCGGGTTGCATCGGCTGCATGTCCGGATCGAGCGGTTACGTTTCAGACCAATCCAAGGCGTCCAGCGATCGTTCTATGTCCGTCCTATCGGATGGAACGGTATATCCATCCGCTCTTTGCCCGTCTTCGCATAGCAGACGACAAAGTGATTGACAGCACAGGCTCTTCCGGTTGCTGTTCTTACGCCTGACCGTCAGATGTATACGCGCTAGCCTCGACCAATCCCGTGCTGCGCGATAGAGCGTTCCATACACCACGTGTACAAGATTGCGCCACTGGTTTGCTTCCCTGCATGCGGAACACTGCCGTACAATCGTGACGTGCGTGGGTGGGATTCCGTTAGGCGCTGATGTTTGCATATGTTGCTCTTGTGGAGGAAAGAAACCTGGCGTTGTCCCGCTTCAAATCAATCGGCTCATATTTGAGCGGTGCACTAATATGATGGGAGACCTATCTTTCCTGCTCCGTACTAAGTGCATTTGAGAAGAAAACCACCGGTGAATAGAGCAAGTGCCGTAGATAAATTGTCTAGCATCCGAGCTGGCTCTGTTGAACTGCGTACGTCCGCACTCTCAAGTCTTGAGAATGATGCTCGTCAGACTTGGTATTAGTATGTCCATGACTGCTAACCCTTCGTCGTCCTAACTGTCGTTCTTTTGTATTTGTGGTGGATGCTGGCGCTTTTGCTGATAGAAGCGAGTTCCTTAGTTTTTGTCCATACCGTTTGGGTGTTCGCCGCGGACTCCTCTCGCAAAGGTATCCCCGGCTTTGTGAGACAGGTTGCTTCGGAGACTGGGCTGGCCCGTCTTTTGCTTTCACATTGCGTGGCTCTTTGGCTGTTTGCATCCAAAATGGGCATTCAAACCTGGCGCCTGTGTGGAATGTTTTTGTCGGGTCGGGCCAGACGAAGTTTTGCCCAACCCTTCTTTCATCTCGGCGGTTTACGATTCTTCGTTATAATCGTTCGCTGGGCGCCTTGATGTGGAGCGAATCACTTTGGTGCAGATGCTCTACTGAAAGTCGTCATTTGTATTAGCGGTATCATGAAAGTCATTTTGGATATCGTTTAGGCGGCGGTGTTCTCCCGCACCCGTCCTCGTCTTAGCCAACGCCGCGGGTTTCTACAAGCGCTCTTCTCGCGTTCGTGGTGTGACGCTGCTGCTACTGCTTGATATTTTCAGATTTAACAAATGAAGGAAAAAATGCTTTGAAGTGGTTCTTCAGAAACCATAGCGCAATAAAGAACCCGGGACAAGAAACAGACAAGGACAAGCGCTCTTTATGACTGTTCTTTAATGCGCTATGGTTTCTGAAGAACGATGAACAGCCAACACGCCCAAACGTTCTCCCTTTTGAAATAGTATCTGCGTGTACATCTTACCGAGTTCAGTCGATATCTTGTTTGCATTCTTACTTTAATATCGCAAACAAAAGCGGAATAAATATGACTCCATGATGGAAAGATATAGGCTGTTGATTCTCATGTGGTTATGTTAAGCTTTAACATGGTTTTAGTTGCTTTTATTCAAAACTTCGATTTAAGGTAAAGCTTTCTATGCGGAAAGAACGAACCAGCTCTAATATTGAGATATATTCCTTAAGTCTAGAAGTGTAGGTATAAAAACGCTCAATGACAAAGCTTGTTTCTCTGTGTGTGCTGAATAAGAAGACAACGGCATTTGTGTCTCGTGTAAGTTGGCTCCGAAAGCAGTCGAACAGCCAGTGGGACCCAGGGTGTATCTCGTCGTATAACTCCCATGGTGATGCGAAGTTGAAACAAACACTCCGCCGACGCTAGCGCGAAAGCCCCCTTGAGTTACGGTCCTTGCGGATGGTCGCAGGGCAACAGAGGCAATTACGTAGCGATTACGTTGCTTACGTTGTCGGAGCAACAATAACAACAGTCGCTCGCTTCTCGCCTACTCTCCCTCCCACTCCACGCGCCTTTTTTTCCGCGCATGCTTTTTCTCTTGTCGCATGTCGCGCACAGTTTTTTTGCGCTTGCTTTTCTTTTTCTCGCATTCCGCGCACAGTCTTCTTTTTCGCGCTTGGTTTTTATTCTCTCCCATGCCGCGCGCGCGTTTTTTTTTAGGGGCGAAGCTCCTTAATGCGGCACCTGTTCGTCCCTCGTAGTCGTGGCAGTCGTAGCAAGGTAAATGTAAATGGTAGCGAAGCTTCCATAGAAGCCCATACGTTCAGAAAATGGCTGCTCATCAGCTGCTCATGGGGCTTAGCGCCATCTGTGTGAGGAGGGAACACTTCCGGCGGAACAAAAAATAAAGCGGATGTGACGCAATATCCGGTAAAAAGTGACGTCATTTTGTTGGCACTAGCGCGGAATTTGACCTCAAAATATTTTTCTTAGGCCCCTGGTCGCTAAGGACTCGCGCTACGGCGAGCCGGCAAGCCCTTGGCGAATGCGCTTGAAGGCAACGCTAGCTAAACTAATATCGAGCCGTGACTAAACAGCGGTGTTTTTAAGCGTAGCGTCGTGCAATTCGCCTTGGTTTTACCAGGAAACTTTATTCTCTGAGCTTTTATTCTGCGTTGGTGTCATCATCCACGGCGTGAATAACGTAGGCAACAGCGTACCTCTCATGTTTGCAGCGTTGCTTATTTGCTTCGCACATGCGCAGGGGACTTAAAAAGAGCGCATTGCATGTGTCCTTCAGTTCTGACGAGAATAAATGACGCCTGGTGACGCCAAAATGATGATATTTCAGTTTTATTCAATCATCACAATAACGCAATTTAACACACCCTACACAATGAGCAACAAATATCATAATAAGTACAAAAAGTGCGTACACTACGTGCACTATGTTTTGCCTTTTGATTCGATAAATTAACCTTACGTGTAACGTATCAAGACATGCGAAATGTAGTGATTGTAGCGCGACAGATAACTTAGCGATCTGCTCACCGATAACAGGAAATATGGTAGGCACCGCATGTTCACGAAGGAAACCGGGCAGAAAGAATACTGATCCATGAAAATCGAGCAAGCACACTACTCCGAACCGTTGCCCCGGTGTCTTATCTAGAAGAGAGGGCTCGCCAGGCGTACGCGTGTTGCTATTGCATCCTTGGAACACCACATCGTTTCCACGAGTACCGAGGAAAGCGTTCGGCGTGAAATGTTAGCCGCCTCGTGCCGTTGTCCGTTGAACACCGTAGCCAACACGTTCACCAACGATCAAACGCACCTCGCAACTTCGCGCACACCAGAATGAAATTCTCACCACAATAATTCACAAAACGCATGCAAGTGCGAAACACCAGAACACCTGAGGGGGCGTGTCGCCGCAGACGAACTCACGAGCGCGCCTTTCCATGCACCGCAAGGGCTGCACTAAATGGCAATGACCTGCGCCTCTCCTCAGGGGGCGCTAAGAAAAAGGTTTTTCGTAAGAATTAAACACTGTCGTACAATCTTGACACATTGCACCTACGTAATATTGTTCGGGAAATAAATATAATTTGTAAAACATAAAGATTGCTTTACCTTTGAATAAAACTTGGTTTTTCGCTATTAGTGTTTGTTCCCTCCAAACATAGTCGCGCTTCAATCGCAGTACCCATAACTCCCCTTGCTGGTGTCGTTGGCAATAGGTTCTGAACCGTTTTTCTCCCGAAGCTTCGCGACCTATTTGAATGGACCTTGGTCGTAGTGCGTAACCAGTCGTAACGCTAGTACCAGATCTTGACCTCCAAGGTGGTGCCGGTGGGAGATTTCTCCTGTGCGTTGTTGAACAATAAAAAATTCGCAGCGTGCGCGTCAACTAAAAGCCGAATTCTTCTGTCTCTCATTCCCCATTAGCAGCCATTGGCATGTTCCAGTAGGAAACGTTAGTAGACGTAGAAGTGTGTTAGCTAAAAGCCGACTTCTTCTGTCTCTCATTCCCATTAGCAGCCATTGTTTACCTCCAAGGTAGTGCCTGGTGAGATTTCTCCTGTGCGTGATTAAACAATAAAAAATTTGTTCAAAACGCCGTTGATTGATGAAATAAACCAACGAAAGACGCCAGATGTTTTCTAAAAGCAAAACGAAAAGACGCCAGATGTTTCTAAAGCAAAACGAAAAGACGCCAGCTGTTTAACGAAAGACGCCAGATGTTTTCTAAAGCAATGGTTTTCTAAACAATGAAAATTCACAGCGTACATGTAAAATTAAAGTGAGCTACAAGTCATCATAACTCTCATCGAACCTTTAGTATAAACGCGCCCGATCTCACGTCGGTGATGATGTACTGGGCAGAATTCACGGAAGATTCACGGTTTACCGATGAACCTCCGCAGCTTCGCCCACTCATCATCATTCACTCCGTGGATATGATGTGATTTTTTTTCGCGTGCGCTCGCGCGTGTGCTGTGCTTGGTTGTGAATGCGTGTTTTCCCGCATCCAGCATGTGCTAGAGCATGAACGATGAATCCACCCATAGCATTTCTGTGACCTCTTTTTATTGCTCTGTTTCCGAAACTCAAGGTTGCCATGTAATGCGGCACAATACAACTTCAGGAGAAGAACAGAAGGGAATAATTCACAGTGTGTGCATGACTAAACAACACAAAAGTCCATTGCAAAGTTTAGAAATTAGAAATTAAAAAACCGAACACATTGAAATGTGTAGGTGTATATACATATAAGGAACACGATTTTCAGTTAGTGCAATACCGACCAAAGTGCAGAGGAGCCTCTGATGAGAGAGAATCATGAAATTCATAGAAATGTCAGTGCATGGCAAAAACATAGAGCAAAATATCTAAATATAAAATAATAATGCTATGACCTGCCTATTAACTGTTGTACTGATACGAAACACAAAACCAGTTACATATTTGCTGAGATGTTGCACAAGTATACATGGAATGCTGGACAGCTTGACTACATAAACATAATGAAAAAGATCACATTTAACAGAGTAAGAGTGCATTGCACTAAAACGAGCAAGACACATGATATGGTACCTGAACACTACTTGAAAGTTAGTTGGTGGCAACGGGATGCAGGCGATGGTCAGTTTATGCAACAGCAGATAACATTCGACAAAAAGCGTATTACTCAATGACCAGGTGAAATAAGCCTGTACGCAGCTTTTATTTAATCGCGAATACAATGCCTAGCTGAATATAACGTCACTGAAGTGAGAACACCATGCCGGGTACACTGCAGACCAGTAGCGGTGAGTCGCGCGCGGCGGTGTCGGAGAGCGCGTGAGATGCCAGCTCCGGTGACCCAGCTGTGTGACATCACTCATCCTCGCGTATGCGCAGCACGGCTCATGACGGTCCATGCGAAATCGACTCCGGCTAGGCAAGTGTAGCTAACGCTACAAAAGTAACGTTAATCGTGCACTGGTAAACGTGCATTCGACCGAATAGAGACGATGTAAAAATTTAAAAATGTGCTTTCGTTCGTAGTGGTGCATATTTTCTCTGTACATAATCAATAAAGGGATTTTTCACCTCCCCTTCGTTACTATAAATGAAGAAATATTTCCAAGAATGGGAGAACTAAATAAATTCCCGCTTCTTTTTGGTTTCTTCGCGAAACTCGAGCCGTTTTTTTTTGTTTTATATCAAAATTTGCTTGTCAGCTCGGTAGCATCTGGTAACTTTGCTTGGCACTCTAAATGAAAGCGCTAAAGCGGCCCTCACCCCTTCGTATGGACAGCCATGGATCTGTTGATACATTTTATTGGCGTTGCTGCCGGCCACACTAGTGGCGACTGACGTTCAGCGCGAATGTCGGAAATTGTTTGCTGCGTTGGATACAGAAAGAGTTCGCTGCATCCGGCAGCTGTCCTTTGCGGCTACATGGAGGTAGAAGCGCAGATCAGTGTGTATCCAAAAAGCGCGAGATCTTGTTAGGCTCAACGCCTAGTGTGGAACTTAATTTTTCGCGTGTTTCATGAAGAAGTAAGTGCCGAACAGGAGTCAGCGCCTGTATGAATAGTAGTAAAGCCTAGTAACAAACCACCCTCTCGTCATTGAACTGGAAATGTTTTACCATACTTTTAAGTGCGCGGGGAGGTGTTCGTCAGCAGCCTCACAATGCTTTCGATGGCGGTGATTCCATGGCTATGCCTGTCACAACTGGCCCCATGGTGCTTCGTACGTTAGACTCTTATGTAACCTACTTTCGGCACCACATGACTCGAGTATTACGCCTGTGGTGTCATATTCTTGTGGTAAAAGTGCTACGGAGATTCTGCTTCCCCTTTCGTGAGGTACGGGGACCAGTTCACTATCGATGTGCTGAGGATCGATAGGGACGCCTATGCTACGGCGATATAGCCTAGTCGCTGGAGTTATGTCAACGTGTGCATGGGAGGTGCGTGTCCTGTGACCGAGCAAGAATCCGGAATCACAAGTCTCGTAGTGTTACATTAGTCGAGGAAGGAATACATTACGTCTATGTTTCACTAATATACACTGATTGCGGGTGCACAAAATTCATGATATGCGTGATTAGAAAAAAATGATGCATTTGCTTTGGAGTACTACGTGCTCTGTTGAGGGCGAGCGTTGATATATTCCTCATAGACATGCAATTTCACCGAATTTAAACTCCGTTTTCTATGTGCTTAGAAAATAAGGCAATTTAATATACCACACACCCGGATAATCAAATATCGTTAAGCTGTCCCTTAAAAAGGTTTTCTCGCACCGACGTACCGCCCATCTCACAAAAGAACTCTGTTTGGAATATGAGATAGGAAACATTAAATACTATGTCAATGCCAAACCTGCAGTGTCTTACAACACACCAATAAACCTAAACTCCGCTCACATCCATCTCATTTCCAGCCAAACACAAAATTTACCGACGCTCCTTATATTGGTTCATTTTCGTGGTGTCTAGCACTTGGCGATTCGCATCATCGTAATTTCCCATAGAAAGTTGGATTTGTGTCGCTGGTTCTGGGTCCAAAGCCTAAGCGCTCCAACATTTTAACAGTGAAACTATTGAAGCTTGGCGTTAAAGGGACTGTCTACCGCTCGGAAAAATTTTTGTAGCGCTAGCTACACTGGCCTAGCCGAGCTAGTGTCGCGCGCCTCCTCAAGAGCCGTGCTGCGCATGCGCAAGGATCAGTGACGTCACGCAGCTGGCGCACCGCAGCCGGCACCTCCCGCGCACTCCGCCGCCGCCGGCCTGCGTATTACAGAAACAGTCACGTCGTAGCCGTGGCAGAAACACTGGCGACGGCGCGCGCGCAGCTATTCGCCTTCGCTGTGCAGTCGCCGTCTGGCACCGCGCTGGAGCCGCTTGATAGCGCTTCTGACTTGCGTTTGCCAGTGTTTTTTAGCCATGGAGAAGGAAAGCCCAAATGCTGCTCAACGGCGCAGAAGAGCGTAGAAGCTTAACTCATCGGATCCCGAAGAAGTTGACTGGCTATTAGCGGTTGAGCGTAGGAAGAATGAACAGAAGAAGGCTAAACGTGCTGCGGAGACACGAAAAGCTAAGAATAATCAGCGGAATCTTTGCTAACGCTGCGCATATCCTGGCATAGCCGAGCTAAGACACTGCAACATTTTTTACAGCGAAAGCTGTTATGAGATCATTTCACCGGCCGTTTTTGGCGCCGCAGTTGTCCGCCGCCACCGCCGCTGCCGCCGCCGGTGTCCGTAACCAGTATCGCTCGAAATAACAAAAAAACTCCCGGATGGAACGAGGTTCGAACCTGGGCCCTCTATGTGAGACCACATTAGCATATGCAATATAGCGTGGTAGAAGAGTAAAATAAGCACCAAGCGTCGCACAACGCGAATTCTGTAACCAGGTGTCACACAATGCGAATTGCGCAAAGAGTAGGTTGTTGAATGCTTCCAACACATTACAAAGGGCTCTGCCATAATTCTTCGTCATCAGGCACAGCATCAACAAAGTGCGCATAATGTCTTACATGCGTTTAGCAGGTACCAACGCTCTCCGTAGAATGACGAAAAATGGCACAGTGCATGCTGCCCTACTGCTCAAAAATTACGATTTATAGCGTAGTGGGTTCCTCGCAAGTGCACTTGTATTGGTTGCCAATGAAGCCCATAAGCGCATGATCCATTTCCTCGTGGTCTCAGTAAAATTACAATGATTTATAGCGCAGTGAGTTCCTCGCAAGTGCACTTGTACTGGTTGCCAAGGAAGCCCATAAGCGCATGATCCATTTCCTCGGGGTCTCAGTAAAGTTCTTCTCCCCCCCACCCCCGTCTCTCTCCCACGTCAACGTATGTTATACAGCATGATGGGAGAAGGAAATAGCGACCGGGCGTCACCCATTGCAAATTGCATAACTGGTGAGCCGTTTAAAGCCTCCAACCCATTACAAAGGGCCGAGCCATAATTCTTCATCGTCATCAGTCGTCGCGTCAACAAAGTGCACATAATGCCTTACAGACGTGTATCTGGTGCCTCGATTCTCCGCAGAATGACGAATAATGGCTTAGTAGGTGCTTCTCGACTTAAAAAAAATTGTGATTTATGGCGTAGTGGGTACCATTCTAGTGTACTTGTATTTAGCCCCAAGAGAGCTTACAATGAGCTCTAGAAACGCCGCTCTTCCAGCTTTCGCTGTGACTGTGCTGCGGTTTCAGCGCAGGCCTGGTGTTTTTTTTCTGATTGTGGTGCAAATGGGAAGATCGTTCGTCACATCGGCGGCAACGAGCATGCTTTTGCCCCATAAAAAAGGAATTATATTTTTATTTGATGTTGAAAATCGTGAAAGAATGACGCTAGCGTCATCCAACAACCATGTGGATAATATACTGGTAGGACAAAAAATCCTCGCAGGTAGACTCATTTTGCTTGAAAACAAACATGTATAACTTAAATTGTATTTTACGCACTTTAGGCAGCTTTCGGTTGCGTCAGAGTAATTTTTCGCTTTTTTTTCTCACGCATCCAAAAAGGCGCCCTGTGGCGCTGCTTACGGCGCCGTCTTCGATTACGTCTGCTTCAACTCATGCGATGTGCCATGCGGCTCTCCGCGCTGGTCGTACCGTACCGCACCGCTGTATTGTTGTTAGGATCTCACATGTGCTGCGCTGTGAAGGCGTGCATTTATTGTGTCTTTTTGATGAATCTACTTGGCTTGTATTGCGGCAGCAGTGATAAAGTAAACGCATAGACTGCGATTACAGCAAAACAAGTGTTTTATAATCGTATAATAAGGCTTCATTTAACCGATAGCGCGCTGAAGACGACTGTTAAATTCATACCACTGTTTTATATGGACGCGCGTACGTCGATGCTTGTCGCACATCTCCATCTCGACGACTAACGTCAATGATTGTGATTAAACCTTTTTTGGTCGCTGAAGTGGTTAACATAATCTCGGACACAGCGTGTAGTGTATCCCACGTAAACATGGCATCAAGAACTCACAGCGTCCCTTATGTATTCGACTCAGTCAACTCGAAGGCGAAAGCTTTCTTCTTCTACATCTTCCAAGTCGATGTAGTGAACCGCTCGAGTCGCGTTCGCTCCTAGTCATCGCTGGGCCAAATCTGGCTGCCTGTACTCGCTAGGCTGTGGGTGTTTGCGATGCTTTCGCATTTCGAAAACTTCATTGCATGCTGCGTACAAGTAGCCGCTTGGCCTCAGAGTTTCATTCCACGTCGATATGGTTTAAAATAACCTTTCACCTTCACATTCATAGAAGGTTTTAAACTTCCCCCGTATTTTCCCCCTTTATTAATCTTCTATCGACGTGTGGTTTAATTCACCTACCTCCACGTTTACCGATGCATTACCTATCAAATGAATATTTTGGTAAGTGTATGTCTTTCTTTAAGGAGGAGGTATTCGTTTGATTTCATCTTTGTAAATAAGATTCGGCGCCTACTGAAGATTAACGTGAAGCAATATAATATAAACCGGATGGTTTTGCCATCCAGATAAATAAGATAAAAAGAAGTTTCAGAACTAACTTGTGCTCGTGTTGTGGCTGAAAGTAATGAGCATTGAGCCATACGGACAGCACAGACGGCTCCGTCAGTAGTGCGTACCTGATGGAAATCATTTTCTTTGCTCGCTTCATTGATAGGCTTACTTTATCATTATTTTATATACTCGCGGACAACTTTTCTTGGCAATGAAGGGAAAGCTACGGGGGCGGAGCGTCTGCACATGTACTGCTACACGAAGTAGTCCGGTGTGGCGCGCGTCTCGTAAAGCAGTGGAAAGTGATGGCTAGCGTTGCATTTCGACGCAAACGCTGCTTAGCGTCTAAGGTACGGGTAAAAGGCGCCACTTTTTCACGCACGCAAAAGCGCAAAGTGAGAACGTATGACGTAAAAGAAATGCAAATATCTCGCTTGTGTGCGCTGCGTTCCGCCTCAAAAAGCTACATGTAGAAAATGAAGGAGTATTTTATATATCTCACGCAGAAAATACGGACGCAATTGTGGGACTACATTCATTAGCGGTAGGATTCGTGCATTGTGGCTCTGTAGCCTTCGCTTCATTGCCAAGAAAAGTTGTCCGCGAGTATAGCAAAGTACATGGTGATCTAAATCTGACAGACAGCGCTCTACCAATGCAGAGTGCTGGAAATCATTCTCCATTTTTAGGGGCGAAGCTCCTTAAGGCGGCACCCGTTCGTCCCTCGTAGTCGTAGTCGTAGTAGTCGTAGTGCGTAACCAGTCTTACGCTTTGACCTCCAAGGTGGTGTCGGTGGGAGATTTTTCCTGTGCGTTGTTGAACAATAAAAAATTCGCAGCTTTAGCTAAAAGCCGACTCCTTCTGTCTCTCATTCCCATTAGCAGCCATTCTTTACCTCCAAGGTAGTGCCTGGTGAGATTTCTCCTGTGCGTGATTAAACAATAAAAATGTTGTTCAAAACGCCGTTGATTGATGAAATAAACCAACGAAAGACGCCAGATGTTTTGTAAAAGCAAAACGAAAGAACGCCAGATGTTTCTAAAGCAAAACGAAAAGACGCCAGCTGCTTAACGATAGACGCCAGATGTTTTCTAAAGCAATGGTTTTCTAGACAATGAAAATTCACAGCGTACATGTCAAATTAAAGTGCGCTGCAAGTCGCCATAACTCATCGAACCTTTAGTATAAACGCGCCCGATCTCACGTCGGTGATGATGTACTGGGCAGAATTCACGGAAGATTCACGGTTTACCGATGAACCTCCGCAGCTTCGCCCACTCATCATCATTCACTCCGTGGATATGGGATCCACCAGGGGGCCAGAGAGTTCGGATGTGGCTCACATCAGCTCTGTGGAAAGTTGTTTTGTCTGGTGGAAATTGTGCAGTTACAGAAAAATAACTCGCGTGATCGCCTGTCTGCAGCTTTCGGGATCATCTAGACCACGGTTTCAGGACTGTGAGTAGGTTTTTGGACATTTTATGGCCGTTTTGATGTCGACTGCGTCTCCGCCTAGCACAGCCTAACGCTAGCGGTGCACAAACGCGGCGGCTCGGCGGTGGCCGACGCCCCCGGCGTTCCTTCGGAGCCCCGTTGTGGAGACCCGACGGCAATGGAGGTGACCGTGGAGGGTACTGAAATTACCCCCGAAGAATTTAGAGCCGCGGAATGGATCACGAAAGTGGGAAGACATGTCAAAGAGCTACAGGAATCCGCTAGAGATGACAGACAAGGACGCCAAAACGGCAACGCCCGGACAGAGTGCGGAGCCGAGCCCGGCGAAGACAAGATGAAGACGGCGGCGGCGAACGCCGCATACAAAAAGCTGGGGCACAAGATCGCGGAACGCTCAGTTGCGTCGTACCTCCCGCGGTTGCCGGCAAACGACTACAAAATAATCATTCGTCCGATGAGCGGGCTGGCGCTCGCCAAAGTTCCGAACACCAGGCTGAGTGCGGCGGTACGCATGGCAGCGCAAATTCCTTGGGTTAAGGGACAAGAAAAGGAAGGGCTGATTGTTAATGACAAGCAAGGCACCCTGATTTTCAGCACTCCAGACATGGACACTGTATGGAAGGTGACCAGGATTAAGTCTATCGAGACTGAAGGCAAGAACTACGACGTCACGGCGTACCTCGCGCCGCACGAGGATAGCGGGCGGGGTGTGGTACGCGGCATCGACCCGAGATTGACAATAGAGGAACTGACAGAGGCATTCGGTAACCCGAGAAACCCGCCGATACTTGGCGTTAGGAAGTTGGGCAACTCCAGTTCGGCAGTCATCATCTTCAAGAACGAGACAGTTCCCAGGTGGATGTACTGTTACGGCGTACCTCTGAAGTGCGTGCTCTACAAGAAACGATACCAGGTGTGCTACCGATGTGGGGAGCTAGGACACAGATCGGACGTGTGTATCAGCGACCAAGTTCACTGCCGGGGATGCGGAATGACAGCTCCGCCTGAGGACCACGCATGTGAGCCCAAGTGCAAGCTGTGTGGCAAAGGTCATCTGACAGCGGACCGGAAATGCAAAGAAGCTTTCAGGACCCCTTACACGATAAAGAAGAGGCAGTGGGAGGCCTGGCGGCGCATGGAAGAGGAAGAGCGGAAGACGAAGGAGGCTCAAGAGCAAACGCGCAGACTGGAAGAGAATCAAGGAAGGTCCAGGAGCCGGTCGAAACACCGGAGCGGGTCGAGAGGGAGGGCAGGTTCCTTCCCACGACTACCGCAAAGGCAGGAAGGAGAGCAGCCACCGTTGACCGGTCCAGTGACTGAGGGGACATCCGGCGGTGCTGTCCTCAACAGTGGGAGACCCACGTCGCCGATCCGTAAGGTGGGTTGGGGAGAGAGGGCCTCCCAGGATAAACGGGATGAAGAAATGTTTGTGATTAGGGAAGAAAATCGCGTGCTTAAAGAGCAGCTAGCGGTGATGACTAAGCAAATAGAGGAGCTTAAAATAGCGATTAAGTCGTCTAACACAGCACTGGTTTCCCACCCGCAAATGCCACAGAAGCCAAATGTAGAAGTGTTGGAGGAGCAGAGCGCTGCGCCGCCCCCAGCTAAGAAGAGGGCGAAAGAGGTGGAAAAGCCCGTGATAGATAAGAACATAGAAACAGTGATAGACATGAAAATAGCAAAACTGGGGGCTAACTTTGAGGCCAAATCTACCCAGGACGATGAATGGCGTAAGGCCTTCGAGAAACGGATGTTGGGTATGTTCCAAAATCTCACACAGCAGTTGCATCAGCGAGATAACAATCTCACGGAGCGGCTACATCAGCGCGATAATAAACTCACTGAAGAACTTAAAACGGAATTCGCGAAAAGGGACCGTGCGTATGAACAGCTCACCCAACAAGTATTAGGCAGGCCGATGAATAACCTTAATGACAATCATGGCTCACAGATCCAGTAAAACTACCGTTTGGCAATGGAACTGTAGAGGCTTCACGCGCAAGCGTGCGGTCCTGCAGGAATTCCTGAGGAAAGGGGATCGACCGGAGGTAATAGCATTACAGGAATGCGGGAAAAAGGCGACATTGCCGGGCTATAAATCCTACGTAAGCGAAGGCGCAAGCACGCAGGTGGCCACCCTGGTCAGGCGAAATGTTACGGCGGTGCAGCATGACATCGGGAATGCACACGTCGATCACGTTATCATAGAATTGATACCACGAAAAAAGAAAGACGGTAGCTTGTTCATATTAAATATATACAGCTCTCCCAGACAAAGGCGATGCGACTTTGGGGATCTCTTTGCGACAACGCGACGTAAGACTAGGAACAACCCGTTGCTGATCGTCGGGGACTTTAACGCTCACCACACGGCATGGGGATATAAGCAGGCCTCAATTAAGGGTAGGAAATTGTGGGACGACATACAAACTCATAATCTGGATCTAATAACCGACCTGATGCAGCCCACGAGGAAGGGAAATAGTGTCGCGGTTGACACATCTCCCGACCTCACGTTGACGGGTAGCGGCACTAGTGCCACATGGTGCAACACGAACGAGGACCTAGGCAGCGATCACAAGATCATAGAAGTGGTGGTAGAGGGAGGCCCGGCAACACCTCGGAAACGGAGGGTAGAGGCCGTAAATTGGGACTCTTTCAGGGACCTTAGGGACGACCCGGCTCCTATCTGTGACATTGCCGAGTGGTGCGATGGGGTGCTGCGGACTGTTAAGGCAGCCACCGAAGTAGTGGAAACCGAAGGGGACAACGAAGTGGTAGACAGGAGATTAGTAAATCTCTGGAGGAAAAAGAAAGGGTTAGAGAACCGACTTCAACGGAGGAGATGGGATCGGGATATCCGGAAACAAATAGCGGCTTTAAACAGGCAAATTGAAGAGCACGCCATCACGCTCACGAAGCAAAATTGGGGGAACGTCTGTCAGGAGATGGATAGGAATATGAGCACCGCCGGAACGTGGCGACTTCTTCGCCACCTCTTAGATCCGGATAGCACAAAGGCAGCGTCTAAACAGCAATTGGAAAGGATGGCGCACCAATTTGACGGCACTAAGAAGGAACTCCTAGAAGAAGTTCGGAAGCGTTACATCAACCCCGCCGGATCTGAACCACTCCCGGATTACGGAGGGAGAGAAAACTCTGCCCTAGACGCCCCTATCTCCCTGCTGAGGTGAGAGCGGAGATTAATCGGCTCAGGACTAAATCAGCGGCAGGGCCGGACAGAGTGACCAACAAAATGCTCCGTAATTTAGACGATAGGTCCATCGCTAACCTCGCAACGTACATGCAGGAGTGTTGGGAAAAGGGGACGATACCGCAGGAGTGGAAACTCGCAAACGTCATTTTCATTCCCAAGCCGGGTAAAAAACTGGGTTTCGAGAACCTCAGACCGATATCGCTAACGTCTTGCGTGGGTAAGCTTATGGAGCATGCCGTTCAGACGCGGCTCAATAGGTACATGGAAGAAAATGGTTTGTATCCTGACACCATGATCGGTTTTCGACCAAAACTATCGGCATGTGACGTAATGCTACAGCTCAAGGACCAAATTATAGAGAAGCCAACGCGAGACACAAATGTGATCGTGGGGTTAGATGTGGCAAAGGCATTTGACAACGTGAGGCACGTGTCGATCTTAGAGAATCTGACCTCACTGAACGTCGGGAAGAGAGTTTACCACTACATCAAGGACTTCCTTTCGAACAGGAAAGCCACCTTAAAGATAGGGGAAGAATCCATCGAGGACATTAAATTAGGCAACAGGGGGACGCCGCAGGGCTCGGTGTTATCACCAACCCTTTTCAACATTGTGATGTTGAAACTGCCTGAACAGTTAAGAGATATTGAGAATCTAAATCACACCATTTATGCGGACGACTTAACAATATGGATTAACAAGGGCAGTGACGGGCAAATTGAAAGTTCCCTGCAAAACGCTATTGATAAAATCGTAGAGTACCTGAAACCCAAAGGACTTAAATGTTCGGCCGAAAAGTCGGAAGCGCTGTTCCTCATGCCCCCCGGATAACGGCGGCTCCACATGCAGCCTGAAGTGGACATCCACTTGTATATTAATGGCGCAGAGATCCCCGCGGTCGACAGTATCCGTGTCCTCGGGCTGAGGATTCAGGCGAACCGGAAGAATCATGAAATGCTTGCCAGGTTAGAAGCCAGTTCAAATCAGACATGTCGTCTCATCAGACGAATAGCGAACAGGCACGCTGGGATGAAGGAGGCGAACCTTCTTAGGCTCGTGCAAACCTTCATAATAAGTAGGATAGTGTACGTGGCACCTTGCCTCAAATTAAACCAAGCCGAGCGGAACAAGCTCGATACCATTATCAGAAAAAGTGTGAAAGTCGCGCTCGGACTTCCCCCGAACACGTCCACTGACAGACTCATGAAATTAGGCGTATCGAACACACTCGATGAGCTGATTGAGGCTACCGTTACCGCACAGCATCAAAGGCTCCTCGGATCTAAAACGGGGAGAGCAATATTAGAGAGATTGGGTTACGAGCCTAAGCGTGAGCAAGTGCGCTCAAAAGACATACCGGGACAGATCAGGGACAGAATAAAGATACCTCCGCTACCCAGAAACATGAACCCTGCCTTTCACGAAGGCAGACGTAAAGCCAGGGCAGAGGCATTACAAGCCAAGTACACCGATCGACAGGACGTCCTGTATACAGACGCAGCGGAATATGAGAACAAAGCGGCACACACGGCAGTGGCAGTCAGGGATAACGGCGCCCTGATGGCGTGCTGCACAGTCAGTGGTGTTGAGACTGTAGAGGCCGAGGAAGTGGCCATAGCCTTGGCCATCAGCCAAAAGGGGGTCAGGGTGGTCATCAGCGACTCCAAAAACGCCGTGAGGAATTATGAATCGGGAAGGGTGACGGAGACTGCCGTCCGTATATTAAACACGTTAGGAAGACCCAGAGAGATTATTCTGCTCGTCTGGGCACCAGCTCACCAGGGACTTAGAGGGAACGAGGAGGCTCATTCGGTCGCCCGAGGTCTCACTTACCGGTCGACCCCCGGAACCTCACCAGTTACCGAACTTAGAAAAAGAAGTGAGGATATGCTCGCATATCATGAAATCGTAACACACTACAGGCTGAATCGGCAAGTATACCCAGGTGCGGACAGATCGCTCAATAAGAAAGACGAGGTTATGTGGCGAAAGTTGCAGACGGGGGTTTTTCCAAACCCCGTACTTTACAGCGAGTGGCACCCAGAAGTTTTCCGGTCCCAGTGCAAATTTTGTGTTGAGGCAGCGAATTTGGTCCACATGGTGTGGACATGTCCGAGTCAGAACGATGGTTCCCACACACTAGAATCCTGGGAGGCCCTGCTCCGCAAGCCAGACCCCAACGTCCAGCGGGACCTCATCAGTCAAGCCCTTGCTGCTGCCGTGTCTCAAGGGATTCCGGCCGACGGCTAGGGGCGACGGGCAATGCCTGACGTAATTGACTGATTTTAAAAATAAAGTTTTTTTTCTCTCTCTCTCTCTCCGTGGATATGCTGTGATTTTTTTAAACACATAGCTTCTTTCGTTATCAGTTAGTAGGACACGTAGCGTTCTTAATAGTGTCGGTATTGTATTTTCAAAATATTAGGTTCTCGGAATGCCTTCGGGGAAAGAATATTCTTATCTCTATTTAATCTACGTAAGCACGAAAGAGTTATTTCGCTCAGTTATATTAAATTCTCCGCTTATTTAATGACTTCTGCCGCGTAATAACGACCAATGTGCAATATCTGGCTTGTCATTGTAGACGTTCCGTTAACAAAGGTCACCAATGACATTCAGAGTTTACTCTAAAGCAAGGAGCGCAAAGCTACCTGCCTACGAGTATCCCTGCACTCCATGACCCTCACCGTTGACATCAAAGGAATTAGGCACAGAAGACGCACATGAGTAGTTGTGGAAAGCGCACTATTCATGACAAGGCGCGTTCTAATAATGCGGAGTTCCTGGTGTTCACCGCATGCCTTTCTCATGCACAGAAGCTCTTTAGCAGCTGAGTTCGTTTTTATTGAGTTCATGCTATGAAACGTCAACGCATAATTAGAACTCAAGGGAAAAGCGGAAAGGTGACGGTGCAGTGTATGTAATTTTATCGCTGTCGATCATTTCTTGTAGCCCATTGCTTAATCATTCAGTGCTAAGAAGCATTGGTCTACCGAATCGGAGACACCGCAGCTTCGCTGTCCAACCATGCAGCCGGACACAAACAGAGAGCCTTGCGTGCATAACATCAGGCTGCACTCGCTTCTTAAACATGGTAAACCAGTGCTCTGCAACACTTTCCATGCTTCAAACATAGGATCGCTTACCGATGCGGACGTGCCGGGGTGGTTTAATTGTTATGGTGCTTCGCTGCTTTCCGATAGTTCGCGGTAACGAATGCCCGCCGAGTCGGCCGCATTTCGGTGGAAACGGAATGCTAGAGGCATGGGCGCTTAGATATTGGTGCGCGTTAAATGGGTCATGAAACACTTTTCCAAGTAATGATCTAATGACCTCAGTATCGGATTTTACTGCCTCCCGAATCGATTGCCGCAAAAATTTCTCGAATCCGTCAAGAATCAACGGAGTTACGGGGGTTTGGCGCACGCTCTAAGCGCTTTCTCTCTTTTCTCGTGCCGACGAGCGCACTGGGAGCTAGACAGGGAAGAATGGCACGGGGGTAAGAAGTCACGTCAGCGCGCGTCATGAAACGCGATCGCTCTCCTGCTGTGATTCGCACGCACGAGTGCGGCTACCGTGTAAAGTTAGCAGACTGAGGAGCGCGGCGCGGGCAAGTGGCGGCACCCCGTGGCAAGAAGCGTATCTCATCCAGCTATCGGCCAATAAGCATGCTATGTCTCCGCGACGTCAATGTGCAGACGCCCCGCCCACCGACGAGAGTGAGAACCGGCCTCTGTTTGAAAAGAGGGCGCCTGAGGAAACGGCAACTTCGCGCTCCGCTTGTGGCCCTTATGCGGCGCGCACGACTGTAATATTTTGCAGAGCAGTTCATAGCCGTGTCAGCTTTCCGCTTTCCTCTCTCATAATCACATCCTGATTTTAGGACTTAAACCATGACAATTGATATTAAACGAATACATCTATACGTCTGGGAACTTCAGTGATAACTAACATTTAGTAAGAAACGCATATACAAAATGCATTTACTAAATTCAGTGAACAGTGATCACTTCACGGCTTTTCATTCTTACGGACACGATCTACGGTGAAAATAGCCAAACCTGCATCATATAGAGATTTTCAAAAATTAGCGGAGCACATAGCACATTTTTCTAGTGCCTCCATGAAGATTGTGTTACATAGGAACAATGCACCTAACGGCATATTCCCATAATATTGTTACGGGGAATATAAACAGAGACTCGAAGGACTAGCAGCAGATGTATTTTTAAGTAGTTCACCGACCAGCGCTGCCGACAGGAACAGCTCGCGCCAGTCTATCCTATTGTCGTCCTTTTCTTCGTCTTGTGGACCACGATGCCACTGGTACGTAGCATGACCCCCGGCGGCGGAAGCACCGTCCCGGAGCTTTAAAGGTCGTTTTCGGAAGCCGTGTTGTAGGGCTTGAGCCGTGAGACGTGAACAACATCACTGGACCGAACAACAGATGACGAGGAACAGATGGGGGCAATCTCATAGGTGACAGGTGTTACTTGACGCACTACACGGTAAGGTCCCGTGTAACGTGACAAAAGTTTTTCAGATAGGCCCACTCGACGATTAGGGGACCAGAGTAGCACAAGGGTACCGGGAACGAAATGTGCGTCTCGATGTGAGGCATCGTACCGACGTCGTTGGTTGCTCTGCGACGCCGTCAGGCGAGCGCGAGCGAGCTGACGGGCATGATCGGCTCGCGCGATAGCGTCATGAGCATACTCACTGGTGGACGAGGTACTGGATGAAATGATGGTGTCCAGTGGTAATATCGGCTCTCTTCCGTACAATAAGTAGAAAGGTGAAAAGCCTGCTGTGTCGTGGCGCGATGAGTTATACGCGAAAGTTGCGTAGGGTAGGGCAATATCCCAGTCTCGGTGGTCCGGCGACACATACATAGCGAGCATGTCAGTAAGCGTGCGATTGAACCGTTCCGCGAGGCCATTGGTTTGAGGGTGGTAAGCAGTGGTCACTTTGTGCTGCGTGGAACAGGAACGCAGGATGTCGGCGATGACTTGAGAGAGAAACGAACGGCCACGGTCGGTGAGCAGTTGTCTTGGAGCACCGTGAACCAGTATAACGTCCCGTAACAGGAAGTCAGCAACGTCGGTTGCGCAACTCGTTGGTAGAGCTCGCGTAATAGCGTAGCGTGTAGCATAATCAGTAGCCACTGCTATCCACTTGTTTCCCAATGTTGATGCGGGAAAAGGACCAAGCAGGTCTAACCCAACGCGGCGAAACGGTTCCGTGGGTATGTCTACTGGTTGTAGATGGCCAGCAGGTAGCAGCGACGGTGTTTTGCGACGTTGACAAAACTCACACGCAGCGACGTATCGGCGTACCGAGCGAGCAAGGCCTGGCCAGAAGAAACGTCGCCGTACGCGCTCATACGTACGAGATACGCCAAGGTGTCCAGCTGTGGGCGCATCGTGAAGTTCAGCAAGGACACTGCGCCGTAAATGCTTAGGCACGACAAGAAGAAGGTCAGGCCCGTCAGGTCGGAAATTGCGGCGGTCTAGGACGCCCTCTTGAAATACAAAGCGACGGACGCAGGCGTAGTTTGCGGAAGATTCCGCGCGGCTGATGATGTCAAGCAACAGTGAGTCCCGTTTCTGTTCTTCCCCAATGTGAATGAAGGCGGACAGGGAGAGGATGGAGGGCACCGTGTTGGCGTCACTGTCATCAGGATCGTCGACAGGGTACCGGGAGAGGCAATCGGCGTCCTGGTGCAGGCAACCAGATTTGTACACGACCGAGTAAGAAAATTCCTGCAGACGCAAAGCCCAGCGACCAAGGCGCCCTGAGGGATCTTTGAGGGAGTTCAGCCAGCAGAGCGCGTGGTGGTCGGTAACTACCGAAAATGGGCGTCCATAGAGGTATGGCCTGAATTTCGCGACCGCCCAAACGAGAGCCAAGCACTCGCGCTCTGTGATGGAATAATTGCGTTCAGGGGCTGATAGCAGGCGGCTGGCGTCTGCAATAACGCAGTCATGGCCACGTTGGCGTTGAGCTAGCACTGCGCCGATGCCATGGCCACTTGCATCCGTACGGATCTCAGTAGGGGCAGCAGGGTCAAAGTGGGCCAAAATCGGAGGAGTAGTGAGGAGCGCGATGAGATTGGAGAACGCAGAGGCCGCTTCTGAGCTCCATGAAAACGGGACGTCTTGTTTGAGGAGCTGCGTAAGGGGTCTCGCTATGTCTGCAAAATTTTTCACAAAGCGTCGGAAGTAAGAGCATAGTCCGAGAAAGCTGCGAACATCCTTTGCAGATCGTGGTACAGGAAAGTTTTTGACTGCGCTGATTTTGGCTGGGTCTGGTTGTACGCCGTTAGCGTCTACTAAATGGCCAAGTACTGTAATTTGGTGACGGCCAAAGTGACACTTGGACGAGTTAAGCTGCAGGCCAGCGCGACGGAAGATATCTAAGACGGCTGACAGGCGCTCAATATGAGTCTCAAATGTAGGTGAAAAAACAACGACATCGTCCAAGTAGCACAAACAGGTGGAGCATTTAAAGCCTCTGAGCAGACAGTCCATCATTCGTTCAAAGGTGGCTGGAGCGTTACAGAGGCCGAAGGGCATGACCTTGAATTGATATAGGCCATCAGGTGTGATAAATGCCGTTTTCTCACGATCCATGTCATCCACCTGAATCTGCCAGTACCCGGAACGTAGGTCTATGGAGGAGAAATAGCGGGCACCATAGAGGCAATCGAGGGCGTCATCTATTCGAGGCAGAGGGTACACGTCTTTTTTTGTAATTCTGTTTAGGTGTCGATAATCGACACAGAAATGCCATGTGCCGTCTTTCTTGCGGACGAGTACGACAGGGGACGCCCAAGGACTACAGGATGGCTCAATGATGTTCTTGGCGAGCATTTTGTCGACCTCACTTTGGATAATTTGACGCTCAGTCGCCGACACGCGATATGGACGCCTATGGATAGGAGGCGCATCACCAGTGTTTATGCGGTGCGTCACACCAGTAGCTTGCCCCAATGGAAGGCCGCCGAGATCGAAAACGTCGATGTACGACAGTAGAACCCGGTGGAGCTCGTCAGTCTGCTGCGGTGTTAAATCAGAAGCAATCATCGACTTAATTGCGCTGTCGGGGCAAGTATTGGATTGGTGCTGGGCAGAGGTATCGGAAGGAGTGGCCACCGTGAAAGCATTCACTGCGTTGTCTTCTAAGGTGGACAACAATGCCAAAGCGATGCCTTGCGGCAGCGCTTGAGGTGTCAAGCTAAAATTGACAACTGGAAGGCACGTGAAGTTC